>NW_013547082.1:0-13345 GCF_000499425.1 Eimeria acervulina
TATATATATACACACATATATATATATATATATATATATATACATATAGTTAAACCTCTTTATGCTGATAACAATTAAATATAAATAGTTGATAGTATGTTTGTATTATTTGTTTTTCTTTTGTTTTTAGAGTAAAAGATATGCTCGCGATTGGCTGTTAAGTATGGGTCGCGTGCGTGTAGAAATAAAGAAAGAAGACGGGAGTTATAATAATACAGAGATTCAAAATAGTAAGTTTAATATAATTATATTTATTTTAAATAATATCAATAACATGTTTAAAACTAATTAATAATATTTATCTTCTTTAGCTCATTTAAAATACTTACTTTCTTTATTTTATTTTATTTATTTTCTTTGTTTAGATATATTATATTATTATTATAATATACAAATTCAAGAACATGTGTTTATATATTTTTTTAGGGTTTAGTTACTTGTTTTATCACTTAAATTATGTATTATAATTTAATTATAATTATAATAATAATCATTATAATAATAACAATTATTATAATTAATAATAATTATTAGTATAAATGATAGTAATAATTATTATTACTAATTATAATAATAATAATTATAATTAATAATAATAATAATTCTTATTATAATTAATAATAATAATAATAATAATAATTATTATTATTATTATTATTTTTATTATAATTATAATTATAATTTGTGTGTATGTTGAACAGAGAAGAAGCTGATGGATGAAGTCTGTCGATTAATACCGCAACTAAAAACCCGTTCAGCAGCAGCAGGAAAATCATCTGCTGCATCTACTTCTTCGAAGAAAAAGAAAAAAAAATAAATCAAATTAGGGTTTAGGGTTTAGGGTTTAGGGTTTAGGGTTTTTGGGTGTATCGACAGCGCGGATGGAGGGGCGGCGAAATGAAATTCAAATTTTATTAATTCTGCACATATAAATAAATAAATAATTAATTATTATTTAATTATTTATTTATATTCATTGTAAATAAATCAATAAATAGTTAGAACAAAATAATAAATAAATATAATAAAATATACGAAGGCGAAACAAACTCAATAAAGTTTACGACTTCAATAACGAACTTCCTTCTTTGTTATTGACAATAATAATAACAATAATAATAATAATAATAATATTATTATTATTATTATTATTACGAAATGCTCTCGTTGTGTATTATTGAAAGACTTTCTTTTATTATCATCAGCTGTATATAATTTTTACAAGAAAATGAAGTTATATAATAATATTATTATAGAACAGAGTTATTTATATATTAATAAACAGCTTTGTAAGAGCATTATATTAAGCATTTATTTATATATTGAATAGAGAGCTTCGTATTAACATTATTTTATTATAAAATGCATATACTTAGTCTACAGCAGCAAGCAAAAATATTTATTTATTTTAGTTTTTGAACGACTGTCTTTATATTATCTTTAAATAGCCTCCCATCCATACAAAGCACCCTAATACTAATAGCAATAACAATAATAGTATTATTATTATTTATTATTATTATTGTTTTTGTTATTAATCTTTATTATTTTTCAATCTCTCTGTCTTATTGCTATTATTATGGTGTTATTATTATACAATATTCTTCTCTATTGTTCTTTAGCAAAGTACTTTACTTGCAAGAAACTGCTTATTAAGATATATATATATATATATATATGTGTATATATATGTATATATATATAATCCATATATATATATATATAATATCTTCAAATACCCGTTTATAATTTCAGTGTTTAAATAAGAGAGAATGAAGCTGTGTGTCCCCGTCTCTGTCTTTATCTATCTATATCTATATCTATATCTTTAGCTACATACCTATATCTATATCTATATATCTCTATCTATACATCTGTATCTATATCGATATATATATATATGTATATTATATATATATATATATATATATATATGCATATAAAGACAACCATGTCGCATGCCTACACCGATCTGTTTTGTTTTCTAAGAGCTTTTGCTACTCTTCCTCAATGCAGAGGACTAAATTAAAAAATAAAAAAATAAAAAAATAAAAAAGTAAAAAAGAAAGAAAGACCTGTTTGGCTATGGCGGGCGTTCTCGTCATAGGTGTATGTACACCTCAAGGTGCTCAAGTATACATTTATACATATATACATATATAAATATATATATATATATATTATATGTATCTGTATACTTTATATATATATAATATATAATATATATATATATATATATATATATACATATATGTCTTTATACACACAATATATAATTATACATAATACGTAAAATATACATGCATATATATATATATATATATATATATACATATATATATACAGCTATATATATACGGCAGACGATATGAGAAGAGAATAGGAGTCCAGGAGACATCTAAATGAAGCCAAAGAGAAGAGCAAGAAGAAGTAATGCATAATACTGTGAATAAAGAGACGAAGGCAAAGAAAATAACAAAAGAAAGAAATGCATCTTAGTCAGAGTTAACAGACGGCTCAATAGGAGGTATATCTGTATTTTGTGTGGGTAGTTTACTTGCTGCAGCAGCAGCAGCAGCATTTGCTGCAGTTGCTGCAGCCTTATTTGTTGTTTGCTGCTGTTTAATAAATGCTTTTGGTTGCCTTCTCTTAACAAAGAAAAGAAACAACGCAATAAAGAAGCAAAAGATAGCTACAACCATCATACAAATACAAGTATATTCATGCCTCCCTTTAAACAAGTTCCACGTCAAACTATTATTTAGAGGCCCCCTTAAAAGACCTATCAAACCCCCGGTAATACTAATAAAGCCGACAACTCTGCCGAAGTCTGTTGATCGAAATGTATTACTGACATATGCATACATTTGACCGCTGAAGTTTGATAGATAAAGACAAGCAAACAAAGGCGATAGATATTGAGCAGCAGATACTGGCAGCAAAGCAGAAACATACATCAATACACCGTTGCTAATTATAAATAAAACTAAAGACATTACTCCTAAACGCTCTGCAAAGACACCTAAAATAACTGCCGGTATCATAGACACTGGGCCGAGCAAACCTAATAACTCATTGCCTTTCTTTCCTATCCAATTTTCAGCAGAAGTTAAATAAAAGCCGTAGAATAAACAATTTAAAGGCCAGTATACCCACATCAAAATAAAGTGCATGCTTTTCAGCTGACTTATAAAAGAAACCTCCGATATCTGCTGCTCATCATCCACACCCTCCTCTTCCTCCTGTTGCTGTTGTTGCTGCTTCTGCTTCTGCTGCTCTTCTTGTTCTTGTTGTTGCTGTTGCTCTTCCTGCTGAGCCTTGGACCCACACCCTGCAGCAGCTGCTGCTGCTGATGATGCTGCTGCTGAACTGCCTAATTCGATTGCCTCCGCTTCTCCAGAAGCATCATGCAGATCACCATCAGCAGCAGCAACAGCAGCAGCAGCAGCAGCAGGAGCTGCAGCAGCAATATGCTGTTGTTTCGAGAGTTGCTGTTGGTTTATTTCTTCTTGAGCCTTGTAGGGTTTAGACGGGAATACGAGTAATGCAGCAATACAGCATAAGCCAGGCCCTAAAGCAGCAAAGCCCCAGCAAATTGCTCGAAAAGAAAGAGAAGAAGAACGAAGAAGAAGCTCCATAATAGTAGTAACACTGAAGCTAAGACTCATAGCTGCACATATAGATATTACAATAAGCTGCTCGTGTCTAGGATAAAGCTGTGCAACTGTCATAGAAGGTAAATAGCCTGCATCGGCTCCTAATGCCATCAATACAATGGAGGGTATATACACCCAACGCTGCTGATTAGCAAACCCTAATAAGAACCAGCCAAAGAAAGAACAGAGCTGACCGCTGCATGCAGTTGCTTTGGGGCCCACATAATCAAGAAGTATTCCTGCTACAAGAGAAAAAGAAAAAGATATACCGACACCCAAAGTAAAAAGAAACTGCACTGCAGAGTCCTGACGAGAGCACATATAACGGGTGCCTTCAGAGAGAGGTTCGCCGTCGCATAACCACGAGAAAGCGTTTGTTTCCAGCAGCATACTTGATAGATGCGGCCAACCAAACAATACTCTTGCTGTTATTGCTACGTATATAATATGTATAAAGAGCAGTAAATGGCGGCTAAGACCGAATGGGGTTGGCTGAAGATCAGCACGTAAGCAATCACCACCGCCTGTACTACGCAGCTTTCTTCTCCTTTTACAGTCTTCTTCTCCTGTTGTATTCAAGCATACCTCAAGACTGCTGCTCCCACCACATGCTGTTGCCACTGGTACAGAAGATGCAGCAAATGACACCGCCATATCACCGCATTCTTCAGCTCTTTCACCCTCATTTTCTCTTCCTCCTGAAGCTGTTACTCCAGTTCCGCTGCGCATCTCCTTAAATAGAGTATCGAACAAAGGGATACAGAAAAGGAATATATAGTAGCGCCCGCTCCTGACTCTACTTTCTCTCTTCAGGCAGCAGAAACGCTAGAAAAACCCAAATGAATGCACGCAGAAATCACCAAGCTGCGCATACACCCCACCGCAAGAAAGCCGAACAGAAAGCGACGGAGAATGAGACTTCTTCCCTCGGCTTCTGCTTCGTAAAATCAAAAGAATTAAAGATAAAGGATTGATCCACCGCTAGATGTTGCAGTCGTTCTATTTTGCTGTTGTTTTCATGAACAAGGCTCAACACGGCTCTAGCGGAGAGAAGAACCAACGTCTGAGAGGCTCGCCAAGAAGAAAACGACAAGTGAAAAGAAAGAAAGCAAAGAAATTCAACTCCACCAAATAAAACGTAATGAAACAAAGCCAAGGATACCCCAGGGAGTCTAAAGTGAGCAATAATTCAGTGGTATTCATCATCAGCCTTATGTGGGGCTTTTCTGAATATTCTGAGGATATTTTTATCTTAATCTTACTAATATTCCATCTTCAAATGGTTAAATGAACAAATTAAACCCGTTTTCATGATTTATTTTCTACAATTTGCCTCGCATTCCCCTCTAATCTACCGGCGTGGTTCCGCTGGTTTCTGCAGGCGCGGAACAACGACGAGGCTTCGTCTCCTTTATTTTTCACTAATTTTTTTTGTTTATTTTGCTTTGTTTGCCATTACTACATTTTATCTTCGTCTCCTTTAATTTGGGGCGATTTAATTCATGTTTCCGTCCTTGCTTCTGTACACCCGCCTCGTAGGGCTCCAGCTGAGGTGTTAGTGTGTTATCGTCTTCGGCGCTTTCCGCATAAATAAATAAATTCTGTCATTCGTTTTTCTGTTTATAGTTTAATAAAATGTGTGAGTTTGATTTGTCTTTTTAAAAGAAATGCATTCTTTCTGTCTTTTTCATGATTCACCTATTCAAACAGCCCTCAACAACCACTTCGTTTCATTTTTTCTCGACCGGAAATAAACAGCGAAACCCAGCAATATTACAACAGACAATATGCATTAAATAAAATAATTTGTCTTTTTAGTGTTTGGAGGTATTTACTTTTTTAAATACTGTCTTTTCCCTCAAGTTGGGCCCTGCAGTGTATGGCGGAACCCTTAACCACGAGACGATCTATCCCATAGGAAATAATATATATATATATATATAAACTTCGAATAACATATGCACTATATGTTATACACATTAGATACAATGTATATATGCAGCTAGACTGTACACCGCTACTGATGTGTATATAATTACATGCAATCGCTTGCACTGCTAAATAAGAAATCTTCTGCTTTGTCATTAATTAAAATTCTCTCTAGAAATTCATTCAAGCTACAAAATAAGTATATGCCCCCCTTCAAAGACGCTCTTAAAACGCTCAGTTTCTTTGTGCATGCATGCAAGCATGCATGCATTGAGGGCGAAATTCATGTTTCTTCCAAACCCTAAACCCTAAACCCTAAACCCTAAACCCCCAAACCTATAGGGCTCTCCCGAATTTTTTGATCGATTCCCCTAGCTGTTCTACGCCTCACAACGTCAAATGAATTCCTTTTCACCTGTAAACCGATAGATGGATATGTAGATAATATATATATATATATATATATATATATATGTATATATATATACGGTACATCTATATGCGTATATCTAGTTAATGTATATATATAGTCAATAGATGCGCAGGCTTGAAAGTTACTACAAAATTCTGCAGCATCGAAAGAAAAAGAAGCAGCTCTTTCAATGGCAGCAAATATTCTCCCGCTTGCGCTGCACTGTCAGCCCAGACAGCGGCGGTTAATGTATTAATATATATTGTATATTTTATATATAATATATATTGTATATAATATATTGTGTATAACATGTTATATCTATCAAGCGAGAAGAGAAGCTGCTTAGCAAATATAACATTAAAAAATCGGTTTATGAAAACTGCATAGTTCTGATGAAGGCATTTACGTGGTTGTAAAGACTGCCGACTGCTGCTTCCTGAGGATGCGCTGGGGTGTCTACACACCCGAATTCAGATGCGTGCATCCGCGCAGCAGCAGCAGCAGCAGCAGTAGCAGCAGCAGGTTCTGGCTGTGCTCTGTTCAATCTGAAATCTGCATGCATGCATGCAGCAGACGGCCCTTCAAGCACACCGCTGAAGGCGTCGTTTCCTCCTGCATGAAGAGAAGGCTGTTGCTTTATTCGCTCTGTTGAGCTGAGAGCAGAAGAAGCTACACCGCGAGATGCAGCCGTGCTGCTGCTGAGGGCCCTTGCTGCTGCTGCTCTCTGCCGCTGTCGTTCCAGCCTGTCGTAGTGCGAAAGAAGAAGATATCCATTTGCAACAAAATACGCTGAAGATGAATTGCCTGCTGCTGCTGAAGGCGGCGCTGTGCAATTTGACGTCAGCAACGAGGCTTCCCGAATCTGCTGCTGCTGCTGCTGTTGTTGTTGTTGCTGCTGCTGCTGCTGCCGTTGCTGTTGCTGCTGCTGTTGCTGTTGTGGCTGCTGCTGCTGCTGCTGCTGCTGCGGCTCTGTTCGTGCAGCAGCAGCGCTCAAGTCAACCGGCTTTGCAACGTTTGCTTCGGTAGGAGGGATAGACAACTGACTGCGGAGACAGAGGCGGCTCTTCTTTAGCCGAACCGCCGCTGGCGTTTGTCCTTCGTCGGGTGTCTTGGAGCCCCTGCGGCGTTTCCCCGCTGCAGTGGAAGCGGAGGAAACAACAAGGGGCTGTCTGTACACCGGAAAGAGAGCAGTTTCATTATGCGGCGCAGCGCTGCAGTTGCAATTAAAAGACGTACGAAAAGGCGATTCACGAAGAAACAAACGATGGGTGCCTTCGCAGTTGAATTCCATCGCCTAATGATGCTGTACGGCTGCTCAGCGCCTCAACACCCGGCCGCCTGAGAGAAACGCGAAACTGCAACTTTAGAGTAGAAAGGCATGCATTTATGTTGAGGGAAAGAGCATTTAATTATACTCCCAAAGGGAAAGGAAACACCCAGCCGCAGTATACGCCGGCCGGGAGCGGCGATATTTATAACTCTGAACGAAAACATGAACGAATGAAAGCGGAAGAAAGAAACAAATTTTGAGGTGTACGTACACCTCAACGGCACCGTCGAGTCGAGCTGAAACGATGAAGAGAGTTATTTAATAGAATATGGTGAAAACAGCCATTTCGTTGCTGCTGCTTTCGAAAGAAGTACTAATATAGCGTTTATTTACAAAATAAATATGAATTTAATTCAATTCAAACTTCATTCTTCTCTGCATGCGCTGCATTTCTTTGTTTCTCTCTTCCTCTCCAGACCGGGAACTGAGAGCGACGCTTGGGGCTTCTTCTTCGGGCTCGGTCGGCGCACCAACTCTTTCTAAAGAATACTATTATGCATTAATTTCTCTTTTAGTATATTTGCAGAGAATTGAATATTTATTCAAAAGCAAAACAAACTCTCCTTACAGACGGTTATATACCCTTAGGTATAGCTGCGGAGGTCTCGTGGGGCTGACTGACTGCCTGAGCAGCGCAGGCAGCCGCCTCGCGCGTCTGTTATTCAAATTGATATAAATAACGAGGAATACCATCAAATAGAAATAAGAATAACCTTTTAAAGATAGTGCCTAGCTTCGTATGTACACGTACACTCCAACACCAGTCAGACTTTCTTCAGGGAAAGAAATAATTAACTGCGCAAATGTTCAATGACTGAGACGGGTTTCTTGTTGTTGTGTAATCGCCTCCCGCTGCTGTACTCCCCAACATGCTGCAGCATTCCTCTTCTTTCTTGCTGCTGCTGCCTCGTGTTGCTCTCCAACGAAATGCAGCAATAAGCAGCAGCAGCAGCAGCAGCAGCAACCTGCTGCTGCTCAAGTCTCGGTGTCTCTGCGACTTAACAAATGGAAGTTAAAGTCGGAAGGCTTCAAACTGTTTCCAACAAAACAATATATATTACGTGCATATATATATATATATGTATATATATATATATGCTACACGACAATTATATATATATATATATATATATATATATATATAATCATATACACATGTATATAATGCATATATAAACTATTATATTAATAATATATATGTATGTAATATATATTTTTCTTAGTAACAATCTTTAATAAAAATATATATATACATTTATATACATATACATATATACGGATACATGAATATATTTAAGAATAAACGCGAGTAGATTTAGCATAGGAAGAGCGCATGCATATTAAATGACTGTTAAGTTTTTTTAATTATTAAATTAATAAACGCGTAATAACTAAAATATATGTACAGGTTTAAAGCAAAGCCGCTATATCTGCAATTGCTGTCTCCAGCTGCTGCAATTCTTTTTCTATTTCACTCTTCTTCTCCAACGCCCCAACGCGCACTGCCTCTGGGGCTTTGTCGAAGTTAGGCTCGTTGATCTTCTTGTTGTATCCTTCAAGCTGAACAAATAAATAAATAAATAAATAAATAAACCTATAAAAATAAATAAATAAGTAAATAAACAAATATGCAAGTAAATAAGTAAATGAAAAGATGAATATATGCATGGGCATATCAAATACAAACAAAATGACACATAGATATATAAATAAAATAAATATATATAAATGCAAATAAATAAATAAATGAAAATAAATAAATAGCTTCGGTAGCAGCAGCAAGTAATAAATAGAATATGGATTTAAGAAAAAAGAAAAAAGTGCTGCGCTGTCTGTACAGCTTAGCACATACCTTAGAGACTAGATTTGCTTGTTTTTTTCGTAGTTTTTCCAGCGTTTGTGCGATATTAACGCCTTCTCCAATTTGCAAATAAATTGTTATTTGCGAAGAAACAACATCAGAGACAGATCCGCTAGGCGGGCAGCTCGTTATGATGACTATCTGAAAAAAGCAAATAAAATAATATATTCAACTTATATTATTATTAATATTATCATTATTATTAAAGTGTTTCTAATGGACCCATGCAAAACGCTCGTCATTCCTTCTGCTGCTCTTGTTGTGTTATTGCTGTTGTTAGTGCTGCTGCTGTTGCTGCTGCTCTTGTTGCTCGCTGCTTCTGCTGCTGCTGCTGCTCTTGTTATTGCTGTTAGTGCTGCTACTGCTGTTGCTGCTAGTCTTGTAGCAAGCTCTTGTTGCTGTTGCTTATGCTGTTGTTGTTGCTGTTCTAGCTGCTGTTGCAGTTCCTGTTAATGCTGCTGATTTCAAATCCCCGCGTGAACAACTAAATAATCAAATACCACACAACAACAAACAACAAAATAACTGAATAAATAAATAATATTTTAATTGTCTTACTTCTTTTAACTTCGCCAGGATCGCCATAGTAGGTGCTACACTCATTAAGAATTCAATTTGCTGCTGGGCTTCTTCTCTCAACAAAACGAAGCCCTTGGGTTTTACCTTCGGAGGAATTTCTAACGCAGCTAACAATGAGCGAAAATGAGTTACTATCTGCTGCTGCTGCTGCATGCTCGTCTGCATATTATCAAACCCACACACAATATTAATTAATAATATTCATCAAACTCCTCTTCATCATTCAAACAAACCAGTATACATATATACATAATATATATATATATATATATATGTGGCACGCATTTACATACTGTGTGTATAACATATATTAAACATGCATATATATATATATATATATATATATATATACATCTGCATATATATATTATATACATCTTCATATACATATATATATATATATATATATACATATATTGCATATTTATTCTACTTCACTTCGTCACTACAGCAAAGCCGTGAAGACGAAGTCTTTTAGCGATGTTTTATTTTTCTCGAGGATTCATTTTTAAATATTACCCGACCTCATATCAGCACAACGGTCTTCTTAGTAATTCAAAAGCAAGCCTAGATATATATATATATATATATATATACATATATATACATATAGATATAACATATACATGCATGCGTCCTGACAACAATAATATACAATACAAAGATTATGTATAGATAATTATATATTATATTATATAGAACATATAATATATAAATGAATGAAGAAGAGTGTTGAGCGTACGTCTAGGGTGGGATTAGTCCACGCGAGTACGGGCTGAGGGTAGTCGCTGATGCAGATAGACTCGGATTTGAATTTAGAGGTTGGAAGTCTTTGATAAAGTTCTTCAGTGATGAAGGGGCAGAGAGGGTGCAGCAGCCGCAGCCCTCTGTCTATGCATGTGTACAGCACCTCTTGAGCGCAACGTGCGTCTCGTACGCGTTCTGCTGCTGCTGCTGCTGCTGCTGCTGTGTCTCCTGCCTTTTCACAAGAAGAAGAAGAGCTGAAAGGCTGCACTCGGGGTTTAATTGCCTCTAAGTAGACATCGCATAATTCATACAGCCAAAAGTTGTAAATAGCGTTCGCTACGTCGCCAAATTCAAATCCTTCAAACGAACTATTCGCCTAATTGCAATCCACACAACGCACAAAATAATATATATTTAATTATTTATTTATTTTATTTTTATATTTGATATGCATATAGATGTGTTTGTGTATATAAATATAAGTCATATGTAGATATATATAGTATCTATTCGTTTTGTGGCACTGCGATATGCATATATATATATATATATATATATATAGATATAGATATAGATATAGATATAGATATAGATATAGATATATAGATATATAGACATATAGATATATATAGACATAGATATAGATATAGATAGATAGATAAAGCCTCTAATAAAAGTATATAAACGATTATATTTTGCCTTCTCACTCGTTCGCATGCGACAGAGAGGCGGTGAAGAATCCATTGGTCTTCCCATTTAAGTTCTGTGAAGTCTACGGGGCGCTGTGATGGGTTGTGTGCTTCATTAGAAAGGAGGTTTTGTTCATTTGCTGCAGCAATTATCTGAATGCCTTTGGGTATAAAAGGAGTATTCTTTCCGTCAATATCAAGGGCCCACTTATCCAGAGCAAACTTTGTACAATTCCATATCTTATTTGCAAACTGTCTGTATCCTATAACACGGTTTAAATCTAAATTAATATTTCTTCCTTGCCTCATATAGGCTATTAAACCCAGACGAAGAGCATCGCATCCACAGGCGGGAATACCATCTTTGAATTCTTTTTTTAATACGGTTTCTGATCTCTTTATCTCCTTTGGCTGCAGATTTCCTGCATGCAACTTCGCTATTAGACCCTCAAGAGATATGCCGTTAATTACCTCCAAAGGATCAATCACATTTCCTTTCGACTTAGACATCTTCTGGCCCTGAGAATCACGAATCATTGGATGCAGAAACACCGTATTAAACGGCAGTTTATTCGTCAGCAACAGCGAAAGCATCACCATACGCGCGACCCAGAAGAACAAGATATCGTGGCCTGCAGAATCAATTACATCAGCGCATGCAAAAAAGGAAAATTTTAAAATAAACAGAACAAAACAAAGGGGGGAAATGCAACAAATAAAATGAATATACTGCAAAGCAACGACGCTGCGGAAAGCTGAACAAGTTAAGGTGTACGTACAGCTGCATGCAGATTCTTCACCGCACCTGTTTCTAAGAGAGTAGTAGGGAAATATGCTTTAAATTCTTCGGTTTCTTCTGGCCAACCGAAGACACTGAAGGGAAATAGGCCGGAAGAGAACCAAGTATCCAGAACATCTTCGTCTTGCTGCAGTTTAACTTTGTTTTTATCATTCAATTGAAACATTTTGCATGCAACTTCCTTCGCTTCTTCTTCGCTACGAGCAGCCACCCACGCCTCCCCAGACATATTACATTTCTCTGCCGGTATTACCGGCTCAATCACTTTATATGCTGGAATTCTGTGGCCCCACCATAGCTGTCTCGATATACACCTGCACATACACCCGAAAATAACAACGAGAATACGAACAAGAACAAACTAACACCAGCTTTTTAAGCTCTAAACAGTAAACAAACAACAAAAATAAAATATACTTTTGCGTAAATCTGCAGCAGCCGCCAACGCGGCATTCTTCCTATTGTAAACACCTTCATCCGCTAGCTCTACTAAAGAGAAAAAACAAGAAAAGACACGAATAAGGCCTTATTATTTAACTACTGTTGGAAGGAAATAAAGAAATCCTATAAACAACACTCACCAATCCTGCACATTCGTCAACCAGTACTCCCAAGTCGCAACGTGGTTCTCAGGTTTTATTTTCAATTCATTGTTACGCACCGCCTCAACACTCAGACGGCCCGCCTCCTTGCAGTCCATCCACCTGCAGCAGCAGCAGCAGCAGCAGCAGCAGCAACAGCAGCAGCAAGTATTCAACAGCAGGAGCAGCTAAACGACAGCAGCAGAAACTACTCAACAGCAGCAGAAATCAATCGGTAGCAACAGCAACTAACTAAGCAGTAGCAACGAGTCCGCAGCAACTAAGCAGCAGCAGCAGAAGCAGCAGCAGCAGCAGCAGCAATTCCAGCGGCAGGGCACGAGACTGTGCAGTTGGAGGAGTGTGCATGCACTGGTAAGAGTAGTAAATATACAAATAAACACCTACAACGATTCAAATGACAATATATATATAAATATATATGTATTAATATTATATATATATATATATTTAATTAAATACGAATAGTAAGACTCACCACTGAGGCACTAACATGTATTCAATTATATCGCCGCTGCGGCTGCAACGAGGAAGTTGCATTGGTTTGGTGTTGGGCGTTTTGTCTCGCAGTAAACCCTAAAACAAACACAAATAAATAAATAAATAAATAAGCAAATAAATATAAGCAGACATATGCATATATATATATATATCTATATATCTATATCTATATCTATATCTATATCTATATATCTATATCTATATCTATATCTATATCTATATCTATATCTATATCTATAT
>NW_013547081.1:0-12839 GCF_000499425.1 Eimeria acervulina
AATATATATTATATATATTATATATATATTATATATATTATATATATATTATATATATGTATATATATCTACGCATATCTAACGTGAGAAGAGTAGATCGGTAAGAATGTGTAGACTGCGATTTTTGTTTAATTATTTTAATTATTTTTTTATATTTACTTCAGGAGAATGCTCTTTATTTAAGCAGATCTTTGTATACAAACAACGGCGACTTCCTTATACATATATAGCTAGCTAGCTGGCTAGCTAGCTGGCTAGCTAGCTGGCTAGCTAGCTAGCTAGCTATATATGTCTTCTCTGTGGGGTGCTTAATACATTTATTTATTTAGAAAGACGAAGACAAAGATATATACAGAATAAGTAAAGGTGAAGGTTTGAGGTGTACAAGCAGCTCAAATACTTGTACGAGGATACAGCAGAACGGTGCAGAAACGATAAAAAATATAAATTTTAAATATTTTATCTGTGTTTATTTTGTAATTAAATTAAATTAAATTATTAAAATATACAAAGACATGCTTTTATTTAACAGGGACTTAACTGCAGCAGCAGCAGCAGCAGCAGCAACAGCAGCAGCAGCAGCAGAAGCAGCAGGCGAGAGACCGCTACACTTACAGCCTCTTCTGCTGTTGTCTGTAGTATTTTGTTGTTGTTATATAAAATATTCTGTTTAATATCTCAAATAAATTGCTAAAAATAAATAAAAAACAAAACAAAACGGCTTCTTATTTGTCTACACCGCAGCAAATTAAAACCTCCGTATACACCTCAACATGCTGGCGGTAATTCTCTTTTGATTTGCCTCACTGACACTTCTTTTCTTCTTCTTTACATCGCTGAAACTTAGGGTTTAGGGTTTAGGGTTTAGGGTTTAGGGTTTAGGGTTTAGGGTTTACAGCCCTCACCTGCCCCCGTATGCACGCCCGGCCGTGGGACAGGAGACTTGCTGCTGGACCGCTACGGTTAAGGGTTTAGGGTTTAGGGTTTAGGGTTTAGAAGCGCCTGCCTCCCCTTCCTGTTTATCTCTTTAAACAGACTCAACCCCCAATAGAGGAAACAACAGCAACAACAGTAGCAACCATAACAGCAGCAGCAGCAGCAGCAGCAGCAGCAGCAGCAGCAGCAGCAGCAGGAGTAGCAGCAGCAGCAGTAGCAGCTGCAGCAGCAGCAGGCGTCGACACAGCGAAAACAGCAGCAGCAGCAAACAGCAGCAGCAGCAGCAACAGCAGCAGCAGCAGCAACAGCAACAGCGACGGGGAATATTGAGCTCGGCGATGTCCTAGGCCCACGATTAGGGTTTAGGGTTTAGGGTTTAGGGTTTAGGGTTTGGGGGATGCCCCCGCACGGCTCCAGTCAGAGCAGGACCATCTCCCCTCAGTTGCCTTCCAGAGCTGATGCAGCAGCAGCAGCAGCAGCAGAAGCAGCAGCAGGAGTAGCAGCAGCAACAGGAGTAGCCGCAGCAGAAGCAACAGCAGCAGGCGCAGGACTACCAGCAGCAGCAAAAGAAGCAACAGCAGCAGCAGCAACAGCACTAGAGGAGCCAGAAGCAACTCCAGGAGCAGCAGAAGGGGCTGCATCGTCCGCCTCAGCAGCAGCCGCGGCAGCAGCAGCAGCAGCAGGAGCAGCAGGAGCAGCAGGAGGAGGAGCAGCAGAAGATGCAAAGATGTCAAATGAGGGGTCCCTTAAGGGGCCTTTGGGGTTGCATGCAAATTGCTGCTGCAGCAGCAGCAGCTGCAGCAGCAGCTGCTGCTGCTGCGCTGCTGACCCTCAAATAGATTCGTCAGCGTCGTTTGCTCGCTCCTTCTCCGCCCCACAGCTGCAGCAGAGGCCTCTGCATTTGCTGCTGCACCCACAGCAGCAGCAAATGCAGCATCAGCACCATCATGAGCAGCAGAAGCTGCAGCAGGAGCAGCAAGAGCAGCAGGAGCAGCCGCCGCAGCAACAGGAGCAGCAGCAGGAGCAAGAGCAGCAGCAGCAGCAGCAGCAGCAGCACAGCAGCAGCTCTCCTTGCTTGCTGCGAGATAATGCTGCTTCCGAAGCTCCTTTCAGGTGTACGTATAATAACCCTCGAGTTGGTGGTGCTGATAATATAAAGAAGAGCAGCAGCAAGAAGGAGAAAGCAGCAAAAGACAGCAGCAAAGTACCGTCTCCAGTAGAGAGGATGAAGCCTACTTGCTTGCCTTTGCATGCACGTGGTTTGCTGCGGCGATTAGGCTGGGTACCTAGAGGCCGCCTTCATCAGCAGCAGCAGCAGCAGCAGCAACAGCAGCAGCAGCAGCAGCAGCAGCAGCAAGAAGCAGAAGAGGGCCCTCTAGCCCTTTGGGTCGGTGGCTGCTGCATCCCTTGCGTCGGAGCTAAAGAAACAAGCGACAGCCTCTTCATTTCTTGTACAGCTGACTTTCATCTCCCGCTGCAGCTGCGGCAGCAGCGTCAGCTGCAGCGCATCATGCAGCGCTATCAAAACCAGCAGCAGCAGATGCAGCAAATGCAGCAGATGCAGCAAATGCAGCAGCAGCAGCAAATGCAGCAGCAAAATTATACAGAAAAATATACTCAACCACAACCGCCAGTATTTGCTGCTGCTCCTTTAATACCCACGTCCCCACAGCAGCAGCAGCAGCAGCAGCAGCAACAGCAGCAGCAGCAGCAGCAGACGCTTGCTGAAGATTTCTTAAGAAGATTCGAGCAGCAACGGGTCCAGCAGCAGCAGCAGCAAGCGACGCCTCCTGCTTGTCTGTACGCTCCCTCACTATCCTGCAGCAGCCTCAGCAGCAGCAGCAGCAGCAGCAGCAGCAGCTTTAAGGAGATAATTCCTGCTGCTCCTCTCTGTCTCTCTAGCTTCTGCGGTATTGCGGATGGTGTAGGCAGCTGGGGATCATTTGGTGTTGCTGCAAACAGATTTGCTGCTGAGTTGATGCAGCGCTGTGCTAGGCTTTCTATTTGTTTATCAAAGAAGATTAGACACGCAAGGATGAAGGAGCAGCAGCAGATGCTGCAGCAGCAGCTACTGCTGCAACAGCAGCAGCAGCAGCAACAACTGAAGCACCAACAGCAGCAAAGACGAAGGAGACGAAGGAGACTAGGAAGCAGCAGCAAACAAACTTCTATAGAATGTCACGATGGAAGCTGCAGCGCAACAGATCCCTCATCAGCAGCAGCACCAACTGCTGCTGCAGCATCAGCAGCAGGAGCAGCAGAGGGAAGCTCGAGCCGCAGCAGCAGCAGCAGCGGCAGCAACCAAGACAGCGAAGACTCCAGCAGAATAAGCAACAGCAACAACAGCAACGGCAACAGCAGCAACGGGAGCATCAACACGAGTAGCAGTAAGCGAAGCAGCAGCAGCAAAAGCAGCAGCAGCAGCAGCAGCAGCAATGAATATCAAATCCCTTATGGTGGTGCTGCTGATGTTGCTAGATATCTATTAAAAGAAGCATATAAACAAACAACAGCTTTCGGTGCAAGTACAGCGCTGCTGCTGTACTTAGACTCCAGAGCCCGCGAACTCGGTGCAGCAAATGTCGGCGACTGTTCCCTCCTTGTCCTCAGGTAAACCACCAGCAGCAGCAGCAGCAGCAGCAGCAGCAGCAGCAGCAGCAGCAGCAGCAGCGGTAGCAGTAGCAGCAGGGAGAGGAGGAGCAGCAGCAGCAGCACCACGCTTAGCGTCTTGTAGGCGCGTTTATTGAATTAGAAACCGCATGAGGTAGCAGTAGCAGCTGCAGCAGCAGCAGCAGCAGCAGCTGCTGCTGCTGCTGCTGAAGCCATTGCTGCTGTTATGTTGTGGTATTTTTACGTTGCTGCTGCTGCCTGCAGCTTAGCAGTTTGTGCGTGTGTGAAGGGTTGCTGCTCCACTCCTGCTGCTGCTGCTGCTGCTGCTGCTGCTGCTGCTGCTGCTGCAGGCGTATATCTCGGGGAAGTCAGTTTGCAGTGGTGCAGCGCTCGAAGGCGCAGCAGCACTATTTTAATTGCCCTTATCAGCTGTCGCGTCTTCCTGACGAACCTCTGCTGCAGCTAACGATAAAATCTCTTGCTGCTGCTGCTGCTGCTGCTGCTGCTGCTGGTGCTGCTGGGGCTGCAGGAGGAGGCGGCACTGCGGCGTCTCCGGCGGCAGCAACAACTGCTGCTGCTGCTGCTGCAGGAGCAGCAGCAGCAACTGCTGCTGCTGCAATGTCCCAAACAAACACAGGACAACAACATCCAGCTGCTGCTCTTGCTGCTGCGAATTCTGCTGCTGCTGCACCAGAAGCAGCAGCAGCAGCAGCAGCAGCAGCAGCACCGGAAGGCCACGGTTCAGATGAAGAGTGGTTTGAACCGCGCTCTGTTCTTGAAGAGGACGGGCGGGAAGCAGATTGTCAGCAGCAACGCAGCAGCAGCAGCAGCGGCAGCAACAGCAGCAACAGCAGCAGCAGCGCGGGCTGCTTCTCCGATGTCAATAAGAAATACCTGAGGTCCTGCAGCAGTGAATGTCTTGGGGCTTTAGGCAGCAGAGAGGGTAGGCCTCCAGAGAGCAAGAAATCAGCAGCAGCAGCAGAAGCAGCAGAAGCAGCAGAAGCAGCAGAAGCAGGAGCAACAGCACCAGCAGCAGCAGGAGCAGCAGAAGCAGCAGCAGCAGATTGCAGGTTTTCATCTGCTTCGCGTATGCCGTTAGATTTGGAGCGTGTAGGTGGATCTGAGTATGCAGCATCAGCAGCATCAGCATCAGCAGCAGCAGCAGCAGCAGCAGCAGCAGCCGCAGCAGCAGCAACAGCAGCACCTGGCGCTGAGTGGGTGCTCCCCACAGGTAATGAGCGCAGCAGCCCTGACTGGACTCTAGGGTCTCCTTGCTGCAGCAGCATATCGTCCTCGCTGCAGCAGACTTTAGAACAGGTTAAAGCTCTTCAAAGGGACAGACACTGTCTCTGTCAAGACTCTCCTGAGACAGCTCAGCTGTATTCAATCCCCGTTGAAGAGGGCGACCTTATCATTGCAGGAACTGACGGTACACCCTGCTGCTGCTGCTGCTGCTGCTGCTGCTGCTGCTGCTGCTGCTCTTGGTGGTGGTGGTGGTGGTTGTGTGTGTGTGGTGTTGCTGCTGCTGTTGTTTTTGGTGCTGTTGTTGCTGCTCTTGCTGCTGCCCGTCTTGCTGCTCTTGCTGCTGTTCCTGCTGTTGCTGCTGCTCCTGCTGTTGATGCTGTTCCTGCTGTTGATGCCCCTACTGCTGCTGCTGCTCCTGCTGCTGCTCCTGCTGCTGCTCCTGCTGCTGCCGCTCTTGTTGGTGGTGGTGGGTGCCCTGATGGTTAGGCTATTGTTATTGCTGCAGCAGCTGATGCTGGTCCTGTTGCTGCAACTTGCTGCTGCTGCTGCTGCTGGCACTAGTAGTTGCTGCTGCTGCTGCTTCTGCTATTAGTTATGAGGGTGCTGCTGTTGCTGCTGCTGCTGCTGCTTCTGCTGCTGCCTTTCCGTTGGTGTTTCTTGCCTTTCTGTTGTTCTCGCTGCAAGAGTGTTGCAGCAGCAGCAGCAGCAGCAGCAGAAGCAGCAGCGGCAGCGGCAGCAATAGCAGGACGGGGTGGTTTCAGGGTATTGCTAATGCTTCTGCACTCATGGTTCTTTGCTTATTGCTTAGGAATTATGGTTTATGGTTTAGGGTTTAGGGTTTAGGGTTTAGGGTTTAGGGTTTAGGGTTTGCTGCTCTCAGGCATCTTCGACAATCTGCAGGAGTACGAAATTTGTAAAGCGGTGAAAGACGCAGTGTCTCCTCTGGAGGCAATGAAGCAGCAGCAGCAAATGCTGCAGCAGCAACTTGTCTTGCTGCAGCAGCAGCTGCGGCAACACTCATCAAGCAAACCCAAACAGCAGCAGCAGCAGCAGCAGCAGCAGCATGGGATTGACGATCCCAACTCACAGAGTTGCAATCCGGCGTCTCCAACCGCTGCAGCAGCCACAGGAGGAGGAGGAGGAGCAGCAGCAACAGCAGCAACAGCAGCAGAAGGAACACCAGCAGCAGCAGCAGCACCGGCAGCAGCAGCAGCAGCAGAGCAGCAGCACGCGTGCTATTGCTGCACCCCCATTCTACCTGCATGCAGCCCCACAAGCCGCAGCAATCCTTCCTTCAATAGCAGCTGTCCTTTGCCTGTCTCCGCTGCTGCTAGACCCACCTGCCCTCATGTAAACCCTAAACCCTAAACCCTAAACCCTAAACCCTAAACCCTAAACCCTAAACCCTAAACGTAGAGGGAGCCCGAAGAGCGGTAATCACTTTAGTTTGTGAAGGTAGCAGCACCATGGGCAGAAAAATAGCTGCTGCATCACCAGCAGCAGCAGCAACAGCAGCAGCAGCAGCAGCAGCAGCAGCAGCAGGGAAGTGAAGGCGCAGCAGCATGAACGTAATTGCTGCAGCATTGGGGTGTATGTGCAGCTGCTGGCCTCTCGTCTCTGTCGTCTTGCATTTGAAAGAAGCATAGAAACAAACGCAAGAACCCCCTTCGCCAGAGAAGCTCGCAGGTTAGCAGCAGCAGCAGCAGCAGGAAAGCAGCAGCAGCAGCAGCAGGAAGAGCAGCGGCAGCAGCAGTTGCAGCTAATGTTGCTTCGAGTAGACTCAAGCAAGGCATAGAAAACAGCAAGCAGAGATCTTCACAATAACCTCCATACTGCTACGACTGCTGCTGCTGTTGCTGCTGTATCTTCTGCTGCTGCTGCTGCTGCTGCTGCTGCTGCTGCAGGTGCGGGTTTGACTTCAGAGGGGGTAAGAAAGATGATGCAGCAGCACTTGTTGCCTGGGTCTGCTCGCCATACACTCCATTAGTAGAGCATTTGATGCTGCACCCAGCAGCAGCAGAACCAGCTACCGAAGGAGGCATCTCCTCCGAGCTAAACCCTAAACCCTAAACCCTAAACCCTAAACCCTAAAACGCAAGCCCTCGGCCAAGGCCTTGCAGGCGATGCATGCAGCAGCACCCTCTGCTGTTGCTGTTGTACATTCTGTACACTCAAAGACAGCGCCGAACTAGTTTACTAGGGTTTAGGGTTTAGGGTTTAGGGTTTAGGGTTTGGGCTGGTGCTTCCTAGGGAATGCCGAATTCTGGAGCCTAAACCCTTTTCTTCTCAGGCGGTCAACAAAGACCTGTAGCTGAAGAAGAATAGAAGTAGATGCTGCTGTTGCTGCTGCTGCTGTTGCTTCTGCTGCTGTTGCTGCTGCTGCTGCTGTTGCTGCTGCTGCTAACGCTGTTGCTTCTGCTGCTTTTGCTACTGTTGTTGCTGTACTTGGTGCTGCTGCTGCTCCTTTTTCTGTGGCCGACATTCCCGCTGCTGTGATGATGGTTGATGCTTCTGTTAGTGCGCAGTTGCTGCTGCTGTTGCTGTTGCTGCTGCTGCAGCGTGCTGCTGCAGTTGCACCTGTTGCTCTTGCTGGTTACGGTGTGTCTGCGAGCTTCAATTTAGGGTTTAGGGTTTAGGGTTTAGGGTTTGGGTGTAGGACCTGGGGTTTATTTTAGCTGTGAAGCAAAAGCAAAGAAAAAAAAGTAAAGGGAAGAATGAAGAAGTATGCATGCAGCCCCACAACACCAAACCCTAAACCCTAAACCCTAAACCCTAAACCCTAAACTGGGTTCGATTTGTACGCGTATCTCAATATAACATGCCTCCTTAGAAGGAGCTCTAAACCACCACTGATATACTGCAGGGCCCCACAGCTAGCTACAGCTAGCTGTAGCTAGCTGTAGCTAGCTGGATGAGAATTAGTGTTTACATATATTTCTGGGCTTTATGTCTTCTTACCCTAAACCCTAAACCCTAAACCCTAAACCCTAAACCCTAAACCCTAAAATAAAAGAATATTATTATACTTCTTTTTTACTCTTTTTTTTTGCTTTTTATGTCTCCAACTGCGTCGCCAGTTTATTTCCTACGAATTAATTTTTATTTCTTTTACTGTCTCCTTGCTGCTCTCAACAGTCTCATACACCTTTTATTATATTATAAATATACTATATATAAATATAATGTATATATATATATATATATATATAATATGCATATATATATTATATATATTATATTTATATATATGACAGCGCTGCTGCCCTCGTCGCTGATCTCACTCCGTAGCAGCAGCAGCAGCAGCAGCAACAACAGAAGCAGCAACAGCAGAAGCAGAAACGGCAGCAGCAGGAACAGGAGCAACAGCATCAGCAGCAGCATGAGCATCAGCATCAGCAGCAGCAACAGCAGGAGCAGCAGCAGCAGCAGCAGCAAACCTGCCATAGTCAATTAGCACTTATTTTTATTTTAGTTTGATGTTGTTTATTATTAATCAGCTAAGTGCACCAACTTGTGTAAATATTATTTCTGCTTGCATGCGCTGTTAAAATAAAAAACAAATAAAACATTAATTATTTGGATGCAGTGCTGCTGCTGCTGCTGCTGCTGCTGCAGCTTAGCAGCAGCAACAGCAGCAAACGGCACACTCGCCGCCTCCTCTTCACCTGTTTATCATTATCCTGCTGTTGCTGCTGGTGCTGCTGCTGTTGCTGTTGCTGTTGCTGCTGCTGTTGCTGTTGCTGTTGCTGTTGCTGCTGCTGTTGCTGTAGGGGAGGCTATGGCTGCTGCTGTACGATGTATATTTGTTAGTCTATTCTCGCTGCTGCTGCTAGCAGCAAAACGACAGACAAGTGTTTTGCTGCACCCCACATACAGACACCCGAATGATAAAGCCCCAGCTGGATGCATGCACGCATGCATGAATTAAGTATATGAGTATAATATTATTGTTTGTTTATTCGTATAACTTTATCTATTGATGCAAATGTAAATATACACAAAGACAAACAGAGACAGGAGTCAGACTGAACAGCAAAGGCGCCGACAACACTTGTGGGGTTTAGGGTTTAGGGTTTACGTTAAACCCTCTAGGGTTTAGGGTTTAGGGTTTAGGGTTTAGGGTTTAGGGTTTAAGGAAGGCGTATGTCCTTCCCTCTAAAATAAATATAGATATAAATATAAATATAAATATAAATATATATTTATATAAAGTTAAGGTGTATGTACAGCGCACGCCTCTGCAATATATGAAGGGATAAACACACAAAAAGTTAATCTTTCTTTTTTGTCTATAGATAGAAGAACAGCTGCAGCAGCAGCATTTGCTGCTGCTGCTGCTGTTGCACAGGCGCAGCCGCAGCCGAAGCAGCGACAGCAGCAGCAACAGCAGCAGCTGCTGCTGCTGCTGTTGCAGCTCCCGCTGCTGCAGCAGCAGTTTGCGGTGGGTGTTAGTTGTTAATATTGTTATAAACAACAATAAAGATGAGTTTAAAAAGATAAATAAAGAGAAGAAATAAACACAGGGTGGTAGAGCAGCTGTATGCGGGTGTCGTCAGCCTTAGCAGCAGCAGCAGCAGCAGCAGCAGCAGCTGCAGCAGCAGCAGCAGCAGAACCTTCCTTCTCTGGGCGACTGCTATAGTGCTTCTCCTGCAAACTCCTCTTCAGGTGTATGTACAGCAGCAGCAGAAGCTGTTTTAGGGATTGGCTCTGCAGCAGGCAGCAGCCCCAAACCCTAATAAACCCTAAACCCTAAACACTAAACCCTAAACCCTAAACCCTAAACCCTCCAGCCCGAAACCCTCTAACCCAAGCATAAACGCAAACCCTAAACCGTAAATATCTCGTGCTTGATGTGTTGAGACAAGAAGAGCAGCAGCAGCAGCAGCAGCTACGCCGACAGCAGCAGCAGCAGAAGTAGAGGGGACGCGCGCAGCAGCAGCAGCAGAAGTAGAGGGGACGCGCGCAGCAGCAGCAGCAGCAGCAGCAGCAGCAGCCTCGGCAGCAGCAGCAGCAGCTGCTGCTGCTGCTGCAGCTTTAACACCACGTATTACTGCAAACAGCAGTAGCAGCAGCAGAAGCAGCTGCGGGAGCAGCAGCAGCAACAGCCTCTACAGCAGCGGCAGTTGCAGCAACAGCAGCATTAGCAGCAGCATCAGCAGCAGCAGCAGCTGCTGCTGCTGCACTAAAAAGTTCGGATGTGTTCGTAGGCAGCAGCAGGCGGTTCAGCAGGATGCAGCAGCAGCAAGAGGAGTGCTGCGCGTCAGCGCAGCAAGAAGCTACTGACAGCAGCAGCAGCACCAGCAGCAGCAGCAGTAGACAGCAACAGCAGCAGCAGCAACAACAGCAGCAGCAGCAGCAGCCGCGGCAGCAGCAGCTGCTGAGGCCTCCTCCATCTGCGCTGGAGATGCCTCAATCTGTGCTGCCGCACCGGGCGAATTCGTTTTGTGTCTCCGAGTGAGTCTTTGATATTTAGGGTTTAGGGTTTAGGGTTTAGGGTTTGCGAAGAGCTTTAGGGTTTAGGGTTTAAGGGTGAATATCTATATGGAGCTTCTATGCTCAGGGTTTAGGGTTTACTGTTTAGGGTTTCGGGATTAGGGTTTAGGGTTTAGGGTTTAGGGTTTAGGATTTGTTTAGGGTTTATTGCATCTTCTTAATCTTTTAATATTCGCTTCCTTCTTGCTTGTTATTTAGGGTTTACTGCTTACTGTTTCGGGTTTATTGTTGATTGGTTATTCTTTATTTATTGCTCAGGGTTTAGGGTTTAGGGTTTAGGGTTTAGGGTTTAGGGTTTGAGTGCAGGGCGGATTGGGTGCCTCGGGAGAGTTACGTCGATTTGCGCTGTTATTTTCGCGGAGGAGCGAAGAGGGTTTTAATAATTAAACGAATAAACAGTCCGGCCGTCACTGAAGTTGCTGCTGCTCTCGCAAGGTAAGGAAACAGCAGCAGCAGCAGCAGCAGCAGCAGCAGCAGTTGTTGTTGTTGTTGCTGTTGTTGTTGCTGCACCTTTAGGGTTTTTTTGACTTATTACACGTATAAAGTATTCCATGCGTATGCATATATATATATATATTATATTATATGCATATAAATATACATATTATATATAAATATACATATATATAATTATATATATGTATATAAATATACATACATATATATAATATTTATAATATATGATATATATAATATATAATGTATTTATAATATATAATATATATATATATATACATATATATAATATATATATATACTTATTTATATGTATATCTGCATGCACATTATAAATATGGATATAATATACATCTTGATTTACTACAAATATATATATATATATATATATTTATTATATAATATACGTGTATATACAATATATATAAACATTTACATATATATATATATTTATATTTATATTTATTATATATATATATATATAATAAATTATTTCTGTGCTGAGTGACTGAAGAAGAGATGTCTTTATTAAATAATTTAATTAATTAATTTATTTATTTATTTTAATTAATTAATTTAATTAATTTAATTAAATTAATTAAATTAATTAATTTTATTTATTTATTTATTTTTAGGTTTCTGCACTTCTCTTTGGGTTTGATGGTAGTTGTGGAGCCTGCTGCTGCAGAAGAAATGGCGGAGGCGGTCAGCTTGCTGCTGCTGCTGCTGCTGCTGCTGCTGTTGCTGCTGCTGCTGCTGCTGCTGTTGCTGCTGCTGTTGCTGTTTCTGTTGCTGCTGCTGTTGCTGTTGCTGCTGTTGCTGCTGCTGCTGGTGTTGCTGTTGCTGCTGGTGTTGCTGTTGTCGGTGTTGTTGCTGCTGCTGTTGGTTCTGTTGCAGCAGCAGCTGCTGCTGCTGTTGCTGTTGCTGCTGCTGCTGCTGCTGTTGCCGCTGCTCTTGTTGCTGCTGATGTTGCTGTTGCAGCTGTTTCTGCTGCTGGTGCGGGCGTTGTTGATGGTGGTGCTGCTACTGGTAGCAACAGCAGCCACTGTAGCAGCAGCAGCACCACCAGCAGCACCAGCAGCACCAGCAGCACCAGGCCCAGCAGCAGCAGCAGCAGCAGCATGAGTATGTTGTTTGCGCTCAGGAGTGAGTATGGGCAGTTTGGGGTATTTGACGCATTTCGAAGTAAAAGAGATGAATCAGGTTGCTGCTGCTGTTGCTACGCAGCCTTTTGCTGTTACACTCAGATGCAGACTCTGTAAGCCTGCTGCTGCTGCTGCTGCTGTTGCTGCTGCTCGTGCTGCTGCTCGTGCTGCTGCTCCTACTGCTGCTCTTACTGCTGCTGATGCTGCTGCTGCTGTTGCTGTTGCTGTTGTTGCTGCTGTTGTTGTTGCTGCTGCTGCTGCAGCAGCTGCTGCTGCTGCTGCTGCTGCAGCTGGTGCAGCTGGGTATTAAGGATATCTATAAATAAGAAAATTTTTTTTGTATTTGTTTGTGTGTATAGATGTACGCATCCTTACAGAGGACGGCGAAGAGTTAATGAATTGCATAGCAACAAATGATTGTGTAATAGATAGAGGCGCTTCGTCTTTTATATCTCTGCTGTACGTACACCTCGGAGACAAACATTTTACTACGGTTATTGCTGATGGTCTTATCATCGCTACACCCACGGGCAGCACAGCCTACAGTATGAGTGCTGGGGGATCTATAGTTCATCCTAAAGTAAGTCTTTTGTTTAATTTTATTATTATTTATTATTATTATTATTATTATTGTTCTTGTTGTTGCTGTCGTTAATCTGCTTCTATAGAGCTATTATATGCTATATTTATTAATTATTTTTATTTTTAATGTTATAGTATGAGTGCTGGAGTGTCTATAGTGCATCCTAAAGTAAGTCTTTTGCTTATTATTACTATTATTTATTATTATTATTATTATTATTATGTATTATTATTATTATTATTACTACTCTTTTAATACAGCATGTTTTGTTTATGTTATTATTGACATTCATTTATATTGTATGAGCGGTGGGGCATGTATATAAATATATATAAATATATATAAATATATATAATAATATATATAAATAT
>NW_013547080.1:0-7500 GCF_000499425.1 Eimeria acervulina
ATATATATATATATATATATGTATATATATGTATAGATGTATATAGGTTTATATATATGTACATATATATATATATATGTATATATATGTATAGATGTATATAGGTTTATATATATATACATATATATATGTATATATATATTTATATAAATATTAATAAATAAGTATATAGATACATATGCATATACTATATACATACCTCTTCATTAGAGGTGCCTATACACCCCAACTTGGCTGCGGCCAACCACTTGGTATGATGAGAGAAAAATCAGAGTAAATAAATAATTAATTTAAATAATTAATTAAATAATAAATTAATTATTTAAACAAATAAATAATTACAAAGACTTTTAAACAATTAATTAAATCTTAAATAGTTATTTAACTACTCAAACAATTAAAACTTTAAGTTGTCTTCGGTCTAGCGTTGAATTAACCCTCCAAATAGTTTGCAGATTAAAAACAACAAAATATATATATATATATATATATTTATATTTATTTATTTATTTATTTATTTATATTTGTTTATTTATATTTATATTTTTAATCACTCAATCTTATTTGAGTGTTTAGGGTTGTAGTAAGGCCTAGGGTTTACGAGGTAGTATAACTTGATAGGGTTTAGGGTTTAGGGTTTAGGGTTTCAGACTTTGTATTGGGGGTTTTAAAGAGTTATTAATTTGTAAAAACAATTTTTTTGTTTATCTTTTTCCTTTCGATACAAACCCTAAACCCTAAACCCTAATGGCTGCCGCATGCGGCGGCAGCAGGGGCTACATATGGGTTTGTTGGAGTTGAGAATAAACCCTAAACCCTAAACCCTAAACCCTAAACCCTAAACCCTCGCGAGTTAACTGTAAACCCTAGAAAATATGCCTTTTATTCGTGAGGGTTTGCAAACCCTTTTAAAGAATCAAACCCTTTATTTATTGTCTTTGGGGGTTGTATGCATCGGGCCACACAGCCTAATAAACCCTAAACCCTAAACCCTAAACCCTAAAGTTGAGATTTATTTCCTTTACCCGAGATCTCCAACAGCCCTACTTCTCATTCCGTAAACCCTAAACCCTAAACCCTAAACCCTAATCGGCACTTGGCTTTTAAATGCTGAGGTGTATCGACAGCTGCTGCTGCAGTTTGCGGCGCTGCATGCAGCAGCAAAACATCAAAAATGAATTACACATGCATGCATTTCCCTCTCTTTTAGTTGCTTCTTACAGGCAACAGCAGCAGCTGCAGCAGCAGCAGCAGCAGCAGCAGCAGCAGCGGCAGTATCACCTGCAGCAGCAGCAGCAGCAGCATCACCTGCAGCAGCAGCAGCAGCAGCAGCAGCAGCAAAAGCGGCACTTTTCGCGTTTCACCCGTGGAGGTGCAGTTCGACCCCGTGGGGTTACCCAAACCCTAAACCCTAAACCCTCGTCTTCACCTCCACAACCCTCAAACCCTTCAAATCGTGAGGGTTCCTTTCGTCAAACCCCCGTGCGCCAAACCCTTCTTTGCATCACCACGGGGCTTATTAGGGTTTAGGGTTTTAGGGTTTATTAGGGTTTGTTGGGGTGTATTGGGGCTTGTTAGGGTTAATTAGGGTTTACTAGGGTTTATTAGGGTTTTTTAAGGCTTTATATGGCTTAATAGGGTTTATAAGGTTTTTCTGGGGTTTGTTAAGGTTTATTCGTGTTTACTGGGGTTTATGAGGGTTTATTAGGGTTTATGAGGGTTTATTAGGGTTTATGAGGGTTTATTAGGGTTTATGAGGGTTTATGAGGGTTTATGAGGGTTTATTAGGGTTTATGAGGGTTTATGAGGGTTTATGAGGGTTTATGAGGGTTTATGAGGGTTTATGCAGGTGAGTGAGAGCTCAACTTTGTATGCCGAGTGTCTTGAGGGTTTGCGACGCCAGCGGTTTGCGCTCGGCGATGTTTTAAGCAGCAGCAGTCCGAGCATTGATGAGCTGTCTAAACAAGAAAAGCAAATTATTCAAGCCCTACTCAAGCAAGCAGAACGCTCTACTCAGGTTAGATCAAAACGAGGGTTTAGGGTTTAGGGTTTAGGGTTTAGGGTTTACGTTTGGGCAAGGTTAAGGACGGTGCACAGGTTACCACGGCTCATTACAGTTTTAGGGTTTAGGGTTTAGGGTTTAGGGTTTAGGGTTTATGGGCAGGCTCAGGAGAAGGAGTCGAAGCAAACCCGTGCGAGAGAGGGTGTATTAGGGTGTATAGGGGTGTATCTGGATTTAGCAGGGTTTATTAGGGTTTATTAGGGTTTATTAGGGTTTATTATAGTTTATTAGGGTTTATTAGGGTTTAGGGTTTAGGGTTTAGGGTTTATGCGCAGGCGGTAGAGACGGGGATCCATGCCTTCTGGGATCCAATGGCGCGGGTTGAGGGTTTAGAGGCGCAGGTAGCCGCAGACTTTGAAGAACTAACCCAGTAAACCCTAAACCCTAAACCCTAAACCCTAAGGTCTACGAGTTCTAAACCCTAGCTAAACCCTAGCTAGCAAACCCTAGACCCTCACAGTCTTGGGGTGTCCTGGATTGCGGTTCACGCCTTACCGTTTAGGGTTTAGGGTTTAGGGTTTAGGGTTTTAAGCTGTAGACCCTACACCCAGGCAGGCGGGCGTAAACCCTAAACCCTAAACCCTAAGACAGTGAAGCTTGAATATGGCGAGAGCTGCATAGAAAGCAGCAGCAAGAAAGAGACAAACAAGACCCTTCCTATCTCCCACTGCTGCTGCTGCTGCTGCTGCTGCCGTTGTTGCTGCTGCTGCTTCCTCTGCTGCTGCTGCTGCTGCCGTTGTTGCTGCTGCTTCCCCTGCTGCTGCTGCTGCTGCTGTTGTTGCTGCTTCCCCTGCTGCTGCTGCTGCTGCTGCTGCTGCTGCAGGTTAGTGGGAGCAGCAGAGGCGCGTCGGCAGCGGCTGCTGCTGCGGCAGTCTTTGAAGCGAGCAGAGCGGTTGTATGATCCTCTTAGCAGCGAGCGAAGCCAGTACTTCGGGCAGCAGGTAAACCCTAAACCCTAAACCCTACTTTTGAGCTGGAAACCCTCGGATCTAAACCCGGTTTATATCCGCACACACGTAAACCACAAACCAATTCTCTCTTACCGATGGCAGCAACACAAGCTTGCAATGAAGGGTTTAGGGTTTAGGGTTTAGGGTTTAGGGTTTAGGGTTTGTGAACAGGATGTAGAGGACCCCCCAGTGCCCCATCGGCAGCCCGAGCGTTATTGGGATCCAAGTGAAGCTCTGCGCAGCGCTCTAAAAAATAAAAACCTACCGATTACCTGGAAAGGTAACGCTAAACCCTAAACCCTAAACCCTAAACCCTAAACCCTAAACCTGTACACCCTAAACCCTAAACCCTAAGCCCTAAACCTGTACATTCTCCTTCCTGCTAGCGACAGAACTACGAAGTTGTTTTTTTTTTGCGGGCTGTGTTCGCCTTGAAACCTTGGAATACGTGGATTAGGGTTTAGGGTTTAGGGTTTAGGGTTTAGGGTTTAGGGTTTAGGGTTTAGGGTGTGTGATATGTACAGATTTGCATTTATTGGGTAATTTTATAGGGCCGACGGGTTTGCTGCTGCCTCGTCGCCTGACATTTGCTTCTCGAGTGCAGCAGAGGTTTATTTATAAAGCGATAAACTCAGCAAGAAGAATGTGCTTGCTACCCTATGATAGAAAACCGCATAAACAACTTCAGCTCCCGCTCATAGACCCTCTACAAGTACAGCCATACACACAACACCTACTGCTGCTGCTGATGCTGCTGCTGCTGCTGCTAATGCTGCTGCTGATGCTGCTGCTAATGCTGCTGCTCATGCTGCTGCTAGTGCTGCTGCTCATGCTGCTGCTAGTGCTGCTGCTGATGCTGCTGCTAGTGCTGCTGCTGATGCTGCTGCTAGTGCTGCTGCTGATGCTGCTAATGCTGCTAGTGCTGCTGCTGATGCTGCTAATGCTCCTGCTGCTAATGCTGCTGCTGCTGCTAATTTTGCTGTGTTAGAAGCCTCATTTGCTGCAGTTTTACTATTTATTTATTTATTTATTTATTTATTTATTTATTTATTTATTTGGGGTGTATCTGCAGTTTATAGCAGATGAGCTAACTCACCGAGTCGCAACAAACAACGACATGCGAGCAGAATCAATTTTAAGGGTTTTGATGCAGAGATACCCCAAATTAGACTTCTTCAGGCAACCTAAACCCTAAACCCTAAACCCTAAACCCTAACCCTAAACCCTAACCCTAAACCCTAAAACCCTAAACCCTAAACCCTAAAAGCAAACACATGCGAGCAGAATCAATTTTAAGGGTTTTGATGCAGATATACCTTATATTAGACTTTTTCAGGCAGCCTAAACCCTAACTCTAAACCCTAAACCCTAAACCCTAAACCGCCATTCAGAGGTCCCACCTAACGAACGTAAACCCTAAACCCTCGTTGCTAAACCCTAATCCTTCGTTGCGGTGCTGCGCTTTCAGGTATTTGCAGCTGCAGGCCCGTGCTGGGAAGCAATCTGCTGCTGCTGCTGCTGCAGCTAAACCTGCTGCTGCTACTCCTGCTGCTGCTACTCCTGCTGCTGCTGCTGCTGCTGCTCAGCCCGGCAAGTCTGGCTTCTCCTCTTTCGTTCAGCAGCAGCGAGCAAACATGCGAATGAAGAGAAATACTTAGATATATAATATAAGTATTGATGCATATATGTATAATATATATAATATTATATATTATATATATTATATATATATATATATTTGTGTCGTCCTAGTTAGCTAGCTAGCTATTGAAGACTTTTCCTCTTCCCACATTCGGGTTGGGCTAGCAAGCTAGCTAGCTAGCTATCTGGCTAGCTAGCTAGCTAGCTGTGTAGCTAGCTAGTTGCGACTGTTATTAGTGCAGTGACGGGCAGCAAGTAATACCTCCAAAGATTTATTTATTTATTTTTTTGTTTTAAAACCCCGAAAGTGCATCCTCCAAATAAAAACAAATCGTAGACTCTCGGGCCTAGCTAGCTATCTGACTAGCTAGCTAACTATCCAGCTAGCCACCTAGCTAGCTAGGCATTGCAGCTAGCCCCAGCTAGCTGGCCCGCTCAGAGAGTTCGCTGTGCGCGTAGATGCAGCTAGCTGCAGATTGCTACACCTATGTGTAGCTAGTTGCAGCTGGCTACATCTATTTCTAGCTAGCTGCAGATGGCTGCAGCTAGCTACAGCTAAGTCCAGCTAGCTGCGGCTAGCTGTGGCGTCCTAGGAGGCGAAGAGCGATGCACAAATGCATGCACACACGCCGAGATCCGCAAGCGCTAGTTGCGGCTAGCTAGCCTCAGCTAGCTATATACAGCTAGCTAGCCACCCCTACCCAGCCATAGCTAGCTAGCTAGCCACAGCTAGCTAGCTAGCCAGCTCTAGCTAGCTATCGAGAGCTAGCCAGATCTAGCTAGCTAGCTAGGTATGGCTATATAGCTAGATATGGCTAGCTGTGCACCGAGATGTAAGTAGCTATCCGTAGCTAGCTATTCCTAGTTAGCTAGCTAGCTATTAGTGAATAGAGAAGGTGCGGACATGCGGGTTAATTTTGTTGTTTAGCTTCGTCAGAACATCACCCGGCCCAAACTCAAAACTTTCTTCTAAACCCGACGCTCCGAGCACTTCCATCGATTGCTGCCAGCGTGTGGGGCTCGTAAGCTGCACATACACCCCAAATCATAAACCCTAACTTTAGCTAGCTAGCTAGCTAGAGCATTTAAATAGCTAGCCATTGTCCTTCTAACGGTCTCCGGGATTAAAGGAGGGATCGTCGGGTGTATTTAGGGGTTAGGGTTTACTATTAGGGTTTAGGGTTTAGGGTTTCGTGTGTGCGCATCTGAACGTCTGCACTGCATGGCACTAGGGTTTGCCTGCTGAGGGTTTAGGGTTTAGGGTTTAGGGTTTGTATGAAGCATGTTTCTGAGGGTTTAGGGTTTAGGGTTTACCTGTTTGACTAGTATTTGTTTGATATATTGGGGGTCAGAGTGTATCTTAGCATCGACATTAAATATAACGGGTACAGTCGGCGGATTAAAATGTATATTATTAATTATTGTCTTCAAACCCTCAGCAGCTTGCTGCATTAGCGGTGAATGAAAGGCTCCGGAGACAGCCAGCGGTACACAACGCTTAGCTCCTGCTGCTGCTGCTGCTGCTTGAACTGCAGATACACCTGAATTTGAGACAGACACTGCGTAGTTGCCTTTACATAAATAATTCGCAACCCCACAATATATATTTCTCCTGCTGCTGCTGCTGCTGCTGCTGCTGCTGTCGCTGCTGCTGCTGCTGCTGCTGCTTTCAGCTTCAGCAGCTTCAGCTTCAGCAGCAGCAGCAGCAGCAGCACACATTTTTTCTGTAGCTTCTTGACTCAGACCTAAGACAGCAAACATCTTTCCTGGACTATCATCTGCTGCTTGTTGCATTAACTCTCCTCTTCTCTTTGTTAGGGTTACAGCGTCTTTAAACGATATAACCCCGGAGAAGCATAAAGCAGTATATTCACCCAAAGATAATCCAGCGCAACAATCAAATTCAATAGGCTGCACACACATATACGCAAGGGTTTAGGGTTTAGGGTTTAGGGTTTAGGGTTTACGGGCTTAAGGTTGGGCTGAAAACGCGAAACTTACAGCTTCTTTCTTCATACACTTCCTCTAGGGTTTAGGGTTTAGGGTTTAGGGTTTAAGGCTGTGGATGGGGGAGAGGCAAGCGCAAGCGGTATTGCTTGTCTAGGGTTTAGGGTTTAGGGTTTAGGGTTTAGGACCTCCTTTTGGGTGTCTCTCCACTTGGTGTATGCAGCGAGAGATGCCGTTAGAAGCGCAGGCTGTGCCTTTTGCGTTTTGTTTATTTCTTCTGCCGGACCCCTCTCTAGCAAGTCAAGTAAATTATAACTTAAAATAGCAGAAGCCTCCTCAAATAAGTCTCTTGAAGGTCGGTGGCTGCGAGCAGCTGATATACCCATTCCTAAAGACACACAAACCACAGAAAAAAAAACGAGGGTTTAGGGTTTAGGGTTTAGGGTTTAGGGTTTACGGGGTTGGGTCTAGGGAGAGGCAGTATATCGTATATCCAGGTTTAGGGTTTAGGGTTTATGATATAGGGTATAGGGTTTAGAGACTAGAGCTTAGGGTTTAGGGTATAGGGTTTAGAGACTAGGGTTTAGGGTTTAGGGTTTAGAGACTAGGGTTTAGGGTTTAGGTGTGTGTGAAGATATACGAAGAGACAAATCAGACAGACATGTAAATAAATAAATAAATAAATAAATAAATAAATAAATAAATATGCAGAGCGAGGAATACACCACAGATAAGGGTTTAGGGTTTAAGGGTTAGGGTTGCCGTGCCCAAACGAGGGTTTAGGGTTTAGGGTTTGAGGTGTATGTACACCTCAACACTAACCTATACATTGAGCTCCCTGCCCAGGGAAGAGTGCAACACGCTTTAGAGGTTTTGTTATTGCTGCTGCTGCTGCTGCTT
>NW_013547079.1:0-13560 GCF_000499425.1 Eimeria acervulina
AAAATAACGGCGCCGCTCTACGTACGAGCAGCAGCAGCAGCAGCAGCTGCTGCTGCTGCTGCTGCTGCTGCTGTGCTACCAAGCTGGGGCCGCCGGCAGCAGCAGAGCGTGCTGCTGCTGCTGCTGTCGGCTGCAGCAGCAGCAAGAAATACCCAGTAATGATGTTAGAAATTTAGTCTTTGTTGCTGCTTCTAATGTTTTAGAATATTTCAACAACTGCAACAGCAACAGCAGCAGCAGTAACAGCAGCAGCTGCAGCAGTAACAGCAGCAGCAGCCGCATGTAGCGTTACTGCCAGTTTTGTCTTTGATGCATTTCTCTGCTGCTGCTGCTGCTGTTGCTGATGCTGCTCGCGGCGCTGCAGTGTTTTATACCCTAAGCAGCAATAAAAACTTCAGCAAGGGCGGCTGTGTTTGCTGCTGTTCTTCCTGCCGTTGCTGCTGCTGCTGCAGCACAGCTGCTGCCACTGCTACTGCTGCTGCTGCTGTTGCTGCTGCTGCTGCTGCTGTTCCTTCTGCAAATTTTTTGGGTGGGTCTGAGGCTTTTTACAGGCTATGCTTGCAGCAGACACAGGCAGCAGAAACGAAGAAGAATTGCTTCTGCTGCTGCTGCTGCTTGTACTGTTGTAGCTTATTATTATGTGCTGCTGCGAAGGCTTATTACAGCAGAGGCAGAGACAAAGGAGGCAGCAAAAGGAGACAGCAGCAGTAGCAGCAGCAGCAGCAGCAGCAAACAAATGCACCGAAATAACAGAGATGAAAAACAGCTTAGACGAAGACAGAGGAGACAAACAAAGACAAATAAATAAAAATAAATATAAATATAAACAAAAAAATTTAAAATAAATAAATAAAGAGGTGAAGAGACAGATGAATATGATGCAGAGATAAATAAATAAATAAATAAATAAATAAATAAAGACAAAGAGAGACAGATATAAACACACCGACAAAAATAAAGAAATAAACAAAGACAGAAATAAACAAAGATAAACAAACAAATAAACAAACAAATGTAAATCAATAAAATCAGATAAGACGAAGAGACACAGCAGCACAAATAAGATAAATAACAGACAAGCACAATAAACAAACTAAATAATGCAGAGGTAGCAGCAAAGAGAGACGAAAATAAACAAAATAAAATCAACAGAGACAAACACAAAGACAGAGACAGCAGCATAAATAAACAAAAGAGAGAGACAGAAACAAAGAGAAACGAAGATAAACACCAACCAAGAAGCGAAGTGGACGGGCCTCAGCAGCTAGCTAGCTCAACAGCAGCTAGCTAGCTCAACAGCAGCTAGCTAGCCCAACAGCAGCTAGCTAGAACCGTAGCAGGTACCTCGAACTGCAGCAGCTAGCTAGCTCAACAGCAGCTAGCCAGCTTCACAGCAGCTAGCTAGCTTCGTAGCAGCTAGCTGGCTTCGTAGCAGCTAGGTAGCCCGGCAACAGCTAGCTAGAAGCTGCAGCAGCTAGCTACAAGCGTAGCAGCTAGCCAGCGATATTTGTGTTTTTGTATTTAGCCTTCAGACGCCTCTTGGCCGTGTCATTGCAGCACCCTCGTATCGTACAGGCTCGGCTGCTGCAGCAGCTGCTGCTCTAGCAGATACTTCTGCTGCTGCAGCAGGTGCTGCTCTAGCAGCTACTTCTGCTGCTGCAGCAGCTGCTGCTCTAGCAGCTACTTCTGCTTCTGCTGGAGGTACTGCTCTAGCACCTGCTTCTGCTGCTCTAACTCATGCTTGTCTCAGGCTGCAGTCTACAGGTGCAGCAAAAAACAAAAAGCTTCCACGAGCGCCTGCTGCTGTTGTTATTGTTGCAGCAGCAGCAGCTGCTGCTGCATGCGGCGTGCTGCTGCTGCTGCTGCTGTTCACGCTGCTGCCTCTAGGCAGCTGGCATGGCGAAAGCCAAACTAAACTTAAAGTGGGAGGCTGCTGCAGCAACTCTGCTGCAGCAACTCTGCAGCACCTCTGCAGCAACTCTGTCGCAACAACGCTGCTGCCGCAACTCTGCTGCAGCAGAAGAGCCTTGTTGCTGCGCAGTATACCGACCGACAGCAGAAGAGACCCTACAAATGCTGCTGCGCTGAGTCTGCTGCAGCGCAAGGGACGCTGCAGCAGCAGCAGATATTCTGCTGCTGCACAAGTGATACTGCAGCAGCAACACGAAGGTGCTGCAGCAAAGCCAGCACCTACGCGGTGCTTGAGGGGCGGACCCACACGCGCCGCACTGGAGAGAGAAACACCTGAAGCAGCAACAGCAGCAGCAGCAACAGTAGCAGCAATAGCAACAGCAGCAGCAGAAAACCAGGCTAACCTGCTGGGCTGAAGCACAAGCCAGCAGCACCTCTGCCCGCCGCATACATTTGCAGCAGCAGCAGCAACAACAGCAACGCAAATGTAGCCACGAACGATATCAGCAGCAGCAGCAGCCGATGCAAGAGCAGCAGCAGCAGCAGCAGCAGCAGCAGCAGCAACAGCAGCAGCCAGCGCCTCACAAGTTCAGGGGCTTCCCCTCCTGGGGGCCTCTCCAGGCAACACACAGCGACTTCAACTGCAGCACACGCAGCAGCAGCAGGCAAAAGATTTCGTTGCACTGGCAGCAGAACATCATCATCATCATCATCATCATCATCATCGTCATCATCATCATCATCATCATCATCATCAGCAGCAGCAGCAGCAGCAGCAGCAGCAAAGCTCACTTGGCAGGCCGCCAGAAGTAGGCCCTGCAAATCCCACAGGGATGCTGACAACAGCCTCCAAGTCTCTTCTGCCGTGAGAAGACACACGAGCAGCAGCTGCTGCTGCTGCCGCTGCTGCTGTAGCGCCTTCGCTGCTGCTGCTGCTGCTGCTGCTGTTGCTGCTTCTGCAGCGCTCCGCTATTGCCTCCGCCACCGGCAGCAGCGGCGGGCGTTTAATCCGTCTCTTCCAGCTGTCTACGGGGATAGAGTATAAGAAACACTGTGCTTTGCTGCTGCTGCTGCTGCTGGTGCTGCTGCTATAGCTGCTGCTGCTGTAGCTGATGCTGCTGGAGCTGCTGCTGCGCGCTGTTCGCCGTCTCTTGCTTGGAAGGAAAGGGAAGAGACAGTCTCCGTGCTGCACCGAAGCAGAAGCAGACGAACGAGAACAGGTCAGGGCCATGATAGCAGCAGCAGCAGCAACAGCAGCAGCAGCAATAACAGCAGCAGTAGCAACAGCAGCAACAGTAGAAACGCAAAATGCGTTGAACTGAAGGCAGGAAACGGAAGCAGCAGCAACAGCAGCAACAACAACAAAAGAGACATCAGCAACTCGTGTCCCCTCACATGATTTGTAGCAGCAGCAGCAGCAGCAGCAGCAGCAGGAGCGGCAGCAGCAGCTGCTGCTGCTGCTGCGGAAGGCCTGCGTCTGAAGGAAACAGCGGAGAGAAGGCTCTGGTGAGACCCTGCCTTTACTGCCTCCAGCAGCCCACAAGGCTGAGCTGCTGCTGCTGCTGCTGTTGCTGCTGTTGCTGCTGCTGCTGGGGGCTCCACAGCAGCAGATGGGAGGGACAGTGGAGCGGCGTGGTGGACGCAGACAAAGAGCGACTCCAGCTGCTGCTGCTGCTGCTGCTGCTGCGGCAGCTGCATGCAAACTGAAACCTGCAGCAGCATTGCAGAGCCCCCGCTGCAGCAGAATGCAAAGGGTCGCGGCTGCATCTCTAAGCAGCAGCGGCCCACTAAGCTGCTGCTGCCGTCGTCAGCAACACAGCCAGCGACACGATCTGCAGCAGCAGCAGCTGCTGCTGCTGCTGGCAGCAACGCAGCAGATCCGCTGTCGCTGCTTGCAGCAGCAACCATTGTTGCTGCTAGCTCCGCTCGCCAGCCCGACCCAACTAGTTTTATGCGTCTTCGGTTCTGCTGCTGCTGCTGCTGTTGCTGTTGCTGCTGCTTCTGCTTCTGGAGGCTGCAAGCACTAAGAGCAGCAGCGCTTGGAGCAGCAGCAGAAGACGCTGCTTGCTGCAGCAGCGCTGGTGGGGGAGGCAGCGCTGTTGCAGTCACCATACGGTCGAGGTGTTGCTGCTGCTGCTGCTGCGGCAGCAGCAGCAGCAGCTGCCAATGAGGGAGAAGAGACCCTGCTTGCAGCGGCAAGTGTTCTGCATGCAGCAGCGCGTTTGCTGCAGTAGCCTGCAGCCTCGCCCCAACTGCTGCTACGTGGTGAGGCGCCACATCCTCTGCTGCTGCTGCTGCTGCTGCAACGTTGGCTGCTGTTGCGACTGCTGCTGCTGCTGCCGCTGCTGCTTCTGCTGCTGTACCCCCAACAGCAGCGCCAGAGGCCGGGCGGTTCTTGAACGGTCCCTCGGTTAAGGAGCGCTGCAGCAGCAGCTGCTGCTGCTGCTTCTGCCGCTGCCCTGATGCAGCAACGCCGTCCAGCTGCAGCAGCGTTGCTGCAGCTGACAGGCGCGCTGCAGCACGAAGTGCAGCACGTGGCTGCATCAGCCGCAGCAGAAGCCTCACACGAGGAGGCCGGCAGTCAAGCTGCGTTGGAGTTGCTGCTGGGAGACCCGTGCGGCTGCTGCTGCTGCTGCTGCTGCTGCCTTCTGCTGCTGCTGCGCTGCCATCATCCTCATCGTCTGCAGCGCATGCAGCCCCCCGGCGAACATGCAGTGCAACGGGAGCAGCTAAATCAGCAGCAGCAGCTGCTGCTGCAGGAGTTGCTGCAGCATGCAGCTGCTGCAGCAGCCACACAGCAGCCAGCTCCGGTTCTGCTGGAGCCCAATGTACAGCAGCTGAGCTGCCTCGCCGCCTCTCGACAGCCTGCCTTAGGGCAGCAGCAGCAGCAGCAGCAGCAGCAGCAGGAGCAGCAAGGCTGGAGCTGCTAGGGTCCTCTTGTGGTGCTGACATTGCCGCTGCTGCTGTTACTGTATTTGCAGCTGCAGGTAGGCATTGCCGCTTCCGCTGCGGCTGCTGCTGCTGCTGCTGATGCTGCTGCTCCGCTGTAGCAGCTCTTTGTGCTTCCCCACTCCATCCTGCCTTTCGTTTGCCGAGGACATCTGCAGCAGCTGGCTGCTGCTGCTGCTGCTTCTGCTTCTGCTGCTGCTCGGCGTACATCACAGCAGTCTCAGGGAAAAGCCCCAGCGCATCTAACAACGGGCGCGTAATCCACAGGGGCCGATGCCTGTCGCTGCTGCTGCTGCTGCTGCTGCTGCTGTTGCCGCTGGCAGCAATGGCGCTGCCCCTACACGTAGCAGCAGCAGCACGAAGAGACTGCAGCAGCGCAGTGTACCGGCAAGGAATATCCTGGTGCAGCAGCAACCAGGCCTCTGGGCTGCACAGCCACTCCCCATTGCAGATGCTGCAATCCTTGCTGCACCCCGAGCTGCTGCTGCTGCTGCTGCTGCAGCAGCAACTCGGAGTCCCCATTAAAGGCCACAGCGTCTCAGCCAGGGCTAACAAATCCCTACAGGCAGACTTGCTGCTTTCAACGTCCGCGCCGTTGCCGTTGCTGCTGCTGCTGCTGCTGCCTTCGTCTCCCATGCTGCTGCTGCTGCTGCTGCTGCTGGGTCTGCTGCTGCTGCTGCTGCTGCTGCGGCTAGTAGGTCTTGGCACAGGTAGAAACGGTGGAGGGGTAGAACCCCAGCCAGCACTAGTGTTCAGGTAAGGAAACAAACGGCCGTGCTGCTGCTGCTGCTGTAAGTGCTGCTGCTGCTGCTGCTGCTGGGTGTGGAACCCGCGGCGCAAGTGCTCTGCTCTAGCCAGCAGCCCTCCTTGAGCTGTGATTGTTAAGGCGATGAGGCTGAGGCTTTGCTGCAGTCCTTCTAGCGCTGGGAACCGCAGCAGCAGTAGCAGCTGCTGCTGCTGCACATCCAATGGAAACGTAGCAGCAGCACGAGCCCCCCATGCCACACGAGCAGCCTCAAGACACCCGAGGGACTCTAGCTGAAGCAGCAGCTCCTGCTGCAGTTGCTGCAGCAGCTGCTGCTGCTGTTGCTGCTGCTGCTGCAGTGCCTGACTGGAGGGCAGGAGAGCTGTGCTGCGCCTGTTGCTGCTGCATCGTTTTGTGAGTGTTGTGTCTCCCGTTAGCGCAGCAGCAGCATCCGCCGCTGCTGCTGCTGCTGCGATGACTTGCTGCAGTGCCGCGGGGCTGGGAGCAGCACATATGAAGAGCCGCAGCAAAGCCTCCCTCAATGTAAGAGGCTGCTGGAGCCCTAATCGTACAGCAGAGCGGCAGTGAGGATCTGATAAAACTCTAAATGTCTCTTGTCTCTCTGCTGCTGCATATCTCTGTGCAAGGTAAGCTATACAGGAGACAGTGCTTGCAGCGGCGTCGTTGCTGCTCCCACTGCTGCTGCTGCTGCTGGTGTTTGGGGGGCCAGGCAGCAGGAGCAGCAGCCCCTGCAGCGCCGCCTTCGCCGCCTTTGCGTTGCGAGCCTTGCAGCAACTCAGCATCTGCAGCAGCAGCAGCCGAGTTGCTTTGCTGCGCTCGTGCAGCAAAGGAGAGACAGCCCGCCTCAAGGCCCCATCCCGCAGAGGAGACAACTGAGAGAGCTCTACTGCAGCAGCAGCAACAAGCCGCTGCACCTGCAACGAAGGGTCTCCTATTAGATCCCACAGCAGCGACTGCAGCAGCAAAGACAACTTGCTGCAGCTAGAACGCTGCCGCAACCCGTGCAGCAGCAGCAGCAGCAACTCTGCTGCTGCTACCCTTACGGGCTCTGCTTGGTCGTCCAGACACAGCAGCAAAAACCCGCAGCAAATGGGCAGCCTAAAGATGTGCTGCAGCTGACGGGCTCCGAGTTGCTGCAGCTCCTGCTGCTCCTGCTGCTCCTGTGCCTCCACCGCAGCTGCTGCAGCCGCCATGGGAGAACCTGCAGATGGGTTCCCCGCTGCTGCTGCTGCTGCTGCTGCTGCTGTTGCTGCTGCTGCAACCTGCCGAGGGGAGGCAGCAGCACAAAGCGCAAATGATTGCCGCTGCAGAGACACCAGGGGGTGGGCAGCAGCAGGAGGGAAGCTGTCCCGCTGCAGCGCGGAGACTGTCTCCTCCTCCTGCAGCACATCAGCAGCAGCTAGCAGCAGCAAGCCGCGCAAAGCCCCGACCCTCACAGAAATGCAACCGTCAGCTGCAGGAGAAGCAGCAGCAGCAGCAGCAGCAGCAGAGGCAGCAGCAGAAACAGACACACACGCACACACACACACACACACAAATTTGCTTTGAGGCGCTGCCAGACAACTAGCAAGCAGATCTTGCTGCAGCAGCAGCTGCTGCTGCTGCATCAACTGTTGCTTCTATTACTGTTGCTGTTGCTGGTGCTAGCGCTGCTACGGCTACTGCTGTGGCTGGGGCTGCTGCTGCCGCAGCTGCTGCTGCCACGGGTGTTGCAGCTTGCTTGTCTCAGTCTGCTGCTGGCGGAGTTGTTGCTGCTGCTACTAGTGCCCACGGAGAAGCAGCAAAGAGAAGCAGCAGCAGCAACAGCACTGCGGTGTACGTACAGGTCAGATAGGAGAGGCCAACGGCGGCGACCCGCATGAGGGCTTCACAACGCTGCTTCAAGGAGCTTGCTGCTTCCTGCTGCTGCTGCTGCTTCTGCTGCTGCTGCTGCAGCACACGGTCAGCAGCAGCGCGAAGTTGGGAGGCGACGGCAGCAGCAACAACCCACAGCCGTGCTGCTGCTAATCTAATCTTTGCGTCTTTATGTGTAAGGAGAGCAGAAGCCAGAAGGTGTACATACACCTCGCGCAGCTCCTCTGTTAATTCTGCACAAGCATCCAGATCCACTTGCTGCTGCTGCTGCTGCTTCTGGCCCCGCTGCTGCTGCTGCTGCTGCTGCTGGTTTTTGAATGGCATGACTCGCTGTCTAGCAGCATAAGACAACAAGGAAAGCAGCTGCTCCAGCCCATCTTGCTGCACTTGAGGGTTCTGCTGCAGCAGCAGCGGCAGCAAATAATGCACAGCAGCGACTAGCACGCTGCAGGCGCTCCTGCGGCTTCGGCTGCTGCTGCTGCTGCTGCTGTCTCTGGGTGGCTGCTTCTCCAGCTGCTGCTGCTGCTGCTGCTGCTGCTGCCGCTGTTGCGGAGTGCCTCCTTCCACGTGAAGACCTCCTTGAGGTACATGCAGTAGCCCCGGTGGCATCTGCTGCTGCAGCAGCAGGAGCTGCTCCTTTGCTGCTGCTGGTTGCTTCGGCTCTTCTTGGTATTGCTGAATCTGTTGTTGCTGCATCTGCTGCTGCAAGTGTTGCTGCTGACGCACTTGCTGTTGCTGCAGCTGCTGCTGCAGTTGCTGTTGTTGCAGCAACTGGTGCTGCAGCTGCTGCGCCCGAGGCTGTCCTTGCTGCTGTTGCTGCTGCTGCTGCTGCTGTATACCTCTCCCCTCCGGAAGCCGCAGCAACGCAGAACCATCTGTGGCTATGGGGCCGGTCAGGAAGTTGCCTTTGGGGTAGGGCTGCTGCTGCTGCTGCTGCTGCTGCGCCTGCTGCTGCAGTTGCTGCTGAAGCGAGCGTCCTCTTCCACCTCCTCGCAGCTGCTGTTGCTGCTGCAGTTGCTGCTGCAGGGAAGGCTGTCTTTCCTGTGGCCTCTGCCATGGGGGAGCGCGGCTAGAGTCCTGCTGCTGCTGTTGCTGCTGCAGTTGCTGCTGCTGCTGCTGTTGAGGCTCCATCGTTTGCTGCTGCTGCAGTGTAAAAGGTGTATAGGCGCCTGCAGCATCCGCAGCTGCCGGCTTCTCTATCGCCGAAGGGCCTCCAGAAAGGGCTTGATGCTGCAGTTGCTGCTGTTGCTGCAATTGCTGCTGCTGCTGCAGTTGCTGCTGCTGCTGCAGTTGCGGTGTATATCGAGGTTCAGCAACTTGAAGGAGACCCGGTGGAGCGCCAACGAAGAGGATCTGCTGCTGCTGCAGCGCCTTCCGCTGCTGCTGCTCCAGAGAAGCCTGCTGCTGGCGCTGCTGCTGCTGCTGCTGCAGCTGTTGCTGCAGCTGTTGCTGCTGCTGCTGCAGCTGTTGCTGCACCCGTTGCTGCAGCTGCTGCTGAAGCCCGGGCAGCCCTGGGGGGAGAAGCGGTGCATTGGAAAGCTTCTGCTGGTGCTGCTGCGGCTGCTGCTGCTGCAGTTGCTGCGGGTGAGCAGCAGCAGGGGCTGAAGATGCTGCTGCTGCTCCTCCTGATGTTGCGGTTCCGATGTGCATATCAATGGGCAGCGCGGCGCTCTGCTGTCGGTGTAGCTGCCGCTGTTGGAGCAGCAGCAGCTGCTGCTGCTGTTGTTGATGCTGCTGCTGCTGCTCTTGCTGCTGCTGATAAGCAACATCACGTCCCTGCAGCCTGCGTTGCAGCTGTGGATGCTGTTGATGCTGCTGCTGATGCTGCTGATGCTGGAGTGGAAGCCCCATCTGCTGCTGCAGCAGCAGCTGCTGCTGCTGCCACGTCTGTGGAGTTGCGGTGAACTGCTGCATTTGCTGCTGTTGTAACTGCTGCTGTTGCAGCTGCTGCTGCATCATCTGTTGCTGCTGATTCCCCCAAGGAGGCGGTCGATGCGGAGGATGCTGCTGCTGCGGCTGTCGGCCTTGCTGCTGCTGCTGCTGTTGCTGCTGCAGTTGCTGCCTTGAAGGGGGTGGGGGCGGCAGCTGTGGTTGTGGCTGTGGCTGCTGGAAGGTGTTTAACCGCTGCTGGAGGTGCAGCTGCTGTATCTGCTGCTGCTGCTGAAGCTGCTGTTGCAGCTGCAGCTGCTGCTGCAGCTGCAGCTGCTGTTGCAGCATATGCTGCTGCTGCTGCTGAAGGTCTTCCCCCGCCATGGGAGCAGCAAATTACCTATCTACAGAGGCAGCAGCAGCAGCACCACAATCTGCTGCAGCCAACCTCCGAAGCGCGAAAAGGGCTCTTTACCAGCAGCAGGAGCAGCGGCAGCTGCTGCTGCTGCTCCTGCTGCTGCTGCGGCGGCGGCAGCAGCAGCAGTTGCAGCTGCTGCGCTTCGCCGTTCCCGCAGCGGGAGGTCTGAAGGGCATGGATTGTAAGAAGTTAAACGCGAGGCTGTGAGGCGTGTGGGCTCTTGCTGCTGCTGCTGCTGCTGCTGCAGCAGAAACAGCAGCAACACAGCGGACAGTGGCGTTGCTGCTGCTGCAGCAAGATGGAACTGGGTCTGAAGCCGACTCCTTTCAAATGAAATTAAAAATACAAGAAGTACTGCTGCAACGATCTCAACAAATGCAGTGGAAACTTCTGTTGCTGCTGCTGCTGCTGCTGCTGCTGCTGCGATGATCCTGGGGCCCTCGGCTGTCTCTCCAGCTGCTCTGGGGGCCCCATGTGTAGCAGCAGCAAAACGAGTGAGTTGTTGAAGGCACTGAAAGAAATTGATTTTTAAAACTCGTTTGCTGCTGCTGCTGCTGCTACTGCTGCTGCTGCTGCAGCTCTGCAGCAGTATCGTTGCCTGTCGCTCCAGCGCACGCCAGCCGATCCCAGGGGCCCCTCCTCGCCGCCTGCTGCTGCTGTTGCTGCTGCTGTTGTTGCTGCTGCTCGGACGAGACAACTCCAGCTCAAGTAACAGCCTGAAAGAGCAGCAACTGCTGCTGCTGCAGCTGCTGCAGCAGAAGCCGACGGTCTCTCGCTAGCTGCGTTCGCGGTGTAGGGTCACTTGGGGCCTAAACCCTAAACCCTAAACCCTAAACCCTAATCCCTAGACCCTAAACCCTAAACCCTAAACCCTAAACAATGAACTCTAAGCTACAAACCCTAAACCCGAAACCCTGAACCCGAAACCCTAAACCCTATACCTAGAACCCTAAACACTGGAATGTAGATACCAATCCCTAAACCCTAAACCCTAGACCCTAAACCCTAAACCCTAGCCAATACAAAGCAGATCTCATATGTTTGAGCCTGTGGTGTTGAGGTGTACAGACACTTCGCCTTCAAGTCCAGCTCATGCTGCAGCTGCAGCAAACTCCGTCTCCTTGTCTTTGTTGTCTCTCCTCTAATTCAGCGTTGTTTGAGGATGGGAGGTTTCTTGCTGCAGCAGCAGCTGCAGCACCATCAACCACAGCAAAAGCAGCCGCAGCAGCAGCAGCAGCAGCAGCAGCAGCAGCCGCAGCGGCAGCAGCAGCAGCAGCAGCAGCAGCGACGTTTTGCGTTGCAGCAGCAGCTCTGCCTGCACACACCTTCCAGGCTGTTTCTGAATATACCCTTGCTGCTCCAGCTGCTTTTTGTGCTGCTGCTGTTGCTGCTGCTGCTCGCTGCAGCAGCAAACTCTGAGAGTCCCCACCCCATTAGCAGACCTTTTTTGCTGCATGCGCTTGAAGGCCTCTCGGCCACTTTGGCCTCTGACCCACACTACGAAGGTGAGGCCCCGTTGCTGCTGCTGCTGTTGCTGCTGCTGTTGCTGCAGCGGCTTTGTGATCTTTCGTAGCACGTGGAGCCCCTCAGGATGGCTCTAGCAGGTGTGCGCGCATCTTCTGAAGCTGCTGCTGTTGCTGTTGCTGTTGCTGCTGCTGCTGTTGCTGCCGCTGTTATTTTATCTGTTGCTGATATTGCTGCTGCTGCTGCTGCCGTATCTGCTGCCGTGGCTGCTGTTTGTGCTCCTGTTGCTTCTGGTTTGCTGCTGTTGCTGCTGCTGTTGCTGCTGTTGCTGCTGCTGTTGCTGTTGCTGCTGCTGCTGTTGCTGCTGCTGCTGTTGCTGCTGCTGCTGCAGAAGAAGAAGAAGATGCACGGTGTATGTGGCGAGGGGTCCGCCTTGGAGTTGGGCAGGTGTTTGCTGCTGTCCCCTTCGGAGTCTCTTCTGCTGCTGCCTGCCGCAAACTCTGTCTTGCTGCTGCTCCCCGCTGCACTCACTTTCTTCTCGTTACCAACAAACTAATGCCACAAGGACTGCAGGTCATTGCCCTTCTGCTGCTGCTGCTGGTGCTGGTGCTGCTGCTGCTGCTGCTGCTGCTGCAGTAGGTGCTGCTGCTGTGTGTCTTCTTTTAAGCTCCAGCAATCACCTGCTGTGACGTTGCTGTCGTTGCTGCTTCTGTTGCTGTTGCTGTTGCTGCTACCGGTACTTCTGCTGCTGCTGCTGCTGCTGCTGCTGCAGAGCTCCTGCCATCTGCTGCAGTCTGCTGCGCCAGCACTGCCTGTCTCCAACAGCCAGCGGCGGTGGCTGCTGTTCGTGGGGGGCCCTCTTCACTGTCCCGTCGGGCGGCATCTCCCTGCTCCTCCGTTGCTTCCTGAAGACACATGTGAGTTTGCTGCTGGTGCTGCTGCTGCTTGTGCTGCTGCTTGCTTGCTGCTGCTTGTGCTGCTGCTTGCTTGCTGCTGCTTGTGCTGCTGCTTATTCTCTGTAGACGAAGCAAACGCAGAGGACACTGAGACCCGTAAGCTTCTTCGAGTAATCAGTCATGGCACTCTACTGCAGCAGCAACTGCTGCTGCTGCTGCTGCTGCTGCTTCTGCTGCTGCTTTGTTTTGCTGCTACGCTTCTTGCAGGCGCCAGCAGCCAGTTGTGCGATATTGCGGGCCTCTTTGGAGTGGGAGGCGGCAGGTACGACCCCTTCTGCCGACCCAAGAACAGCAGCAGCAGCAGCGACAGCAGCAGCAGCAGCAGCGACAGCAGCAGCACCAGAGAGGTGCTGCAGCACGACACTCCCGCTGCAGAAGGAGACCGTCTCTTCTTCTGCTCCAACCAACTCAGCGGCCTTCCTTGCTGCGCTCGCTGCGGCAATTCCGACTACAACCCGTGCCCAGGTAAAGCTGCTGCTGCTGCTGCTTCTGGTGCTAATGCTGCTGCTGCTGATTTTGCTGCTGCTGATGCTGCTGCTGCTCTTGCTGCACACTTGGCATGGAGCGGAGTGCAGGCAGCCGCAGCAGCAGCAGTAGCAGATCACTGCAGCAACTGCTGCTCGAAGCAAAAAGCTGAGGGATATCCAGCCAACAACAACTCGCAGGCTTGCCCACTGCTGCTGCTGCTGCTGCTGCTGCTGCTGCAGAGGAGGCGTGTGGAAGTTCGGGTGTGGACTATCCTGGGGGCGAGGAGGTGGGGTTTGTTGCTGAAGGTGTTGCTTCTGCTGCTGCCTGCCGCCGTTTGTGTCTTGCTGCTGCTGCTGCTGGCTGTACGCATTATTTCTTTTACTCTTCTAACCTCCTTGCAGATACAATTAGAGGGAGCTGCAGCTTGCGCAGGTATCCCCAGCTGACGCAGCAGCAGCTGCAGCAGCAGCTGCAGCAGATTCAGCAGCAAAGGCAGCAAGAAAGAGAGAAGCAGCGCGAAAAAAAGAGACAAGAACGGGAAGCAAGAAGACAAAAAAGAAGGCAGCAAAAGCAGCAGCAGCAGCAGCAAAAACAGAACATGCAGCAGAAACAGCAGCCGATCAAGCAGCAACAGAAACAACAGCAACAGAAACAGCAGCAGCAAAAGCAGCAGCAAGACCAGCAGCAAGACCAGCAGCAAAAGCAGCAACAAAAGCAGCAGCAACAGCAGCAGCAAAAGCAAAGCGAAATTGCGGAGCAGCAGCAGGAACGCCCCGCGCAGCAGAAACAGCAGCAAGAATCGCAGCAGCGGCACCAGCAACCGCAGCAGCTGAAGCAGCATCCGCCAAAGCTGCAGCAGCAACCCCAGCAGCAACCGCAGCAGCTGAAGCAGCAGCCGCCAAAGC
>NW_013547078.1:0-13795 GCF_000499425.1 Eimeria acervulina
GGTTTCCAGCAAGAGGCATTCCCGCCGCAGGGCAGCGCTTCGGGGGGTGTGATGGTGCACAGCCCGTTGCACTTTGATAGTGGCAATGGCACTATCCAACAGCCTTCGGGAGACCGCACGTATTGGAGCCAACCTTTGAAGTTCTCGTAGTTTTGGCATTGCTTATTTCAACTGCTGATGTACATAAGTGGTAAACTATTTTTCCCTCCGGATGAAATCCACATTTCTCACTCCGCCGGTACAGTTCTATACTTGATGACCACATATTCTGTTCGCCCGACCACCGGTTGCGGCTTGACCTTGATGGACCGTATTTTCTTAGAGGTATTTGAGGGTGGTATTCTCATTGTTTTAGTGAGAGGCATAGTTCAAGGCTAGAAAAACGCATGCGTAGATTCATTCAGCGTGACGCCGTGGCGATGGCAGCTCGGCTGTGGCTGCCTCCGCTGGCGGTCCCAGCCTATCACTGCCAGCGGTAGTTGGAACTGGCCGCGCAGTTCACGTTCTAACTTCTGGAACAGTGATGAAATATTTGCAATTTATTGGCAGGCAAATACACATCAGTTGCCCTTAGGCAGGACCGAGGTCCGCATCCTGAACGTGCTTGAACCGTTGAAGACCACAGCGTCGCCCAGGTGACCTGCACAATTCCGACCCGAGTACAAAGTTGCCCTGAAGAAGCATTCGGGTCGCAAGTTAAGTGAACTCTGATAATCCTGTTTGTGCTCTTTCCCCTTTTCTCCTCATTTCTGGTCGTGTGGGTAATTTCTGTCGGGATGGACGGGTTGAAATTTGCTGCATCTTACGGTGGGGAGTGAGCTGCGTTTTCAGGTATCCCGTGTCCTTCAAGCAGAGGAAAAACGCCATCTTCAAGTATCACCGCCTTTTCATAGCAGTGAACACAGCCAGTGAAGGCCTCCCGGTGTCCTGTGGGGTGGCCCTAACGACTGGCAGGCTCTTGGCCACTTCGCGAACTGTTCCTGATCTTACTTGTGGGTCGCAGCTTGCACCTTACTCTCAACACTTCTGTGCTGTTTTCCGTAAGAAGCGCCAGAATAAGTGGGTAGCAAGACTTCTAGCACCCCCTGACATCTACACTTCCTGACAATTCGAAAACTTCGCTGGTGCCAAATCGTCGACTTGGTTCCATGGGTGGCATGATCGACAGCAGACAGACCACTTTACTTTTGATCTTTCGTACACTGCTGAAACTTTATTCATGCTGTGGAAGTTAGCGTGGGAGCAAGCGACTAGCTGCGCTGTTGAGCCAAGTCGACCCATCACGAGCTTTTCAAGTTGGGCCCGCATTTTTGCTGGTAGCAAGGAGACCGGCACGGTGATACAGTAACCGAGAGCAAATATGGATGCCCCTTCTAAAGCATGCCAAGGCAAGCATGCATTCATGCACTTCGTTTCCTCATCAGCTTTGTTCTGCCTGATGATATTTTCCGAAGGCCGCATTAGAGTTTCCCTGAGTACTGCCTTTGTGGTGCAGACATCCAGAGATGCATTCCAACTAGCGACGTCCCGCACGAGTTGAAAAAGGTGCCAGTGTTGCAGGGAGCGCTGCATTGTTCTGCTCCCCAACATCATGCAATAGACTCTTCAGCGACAGAAGCACCGCTGTCTCCGCTGTCTCCAGGGGGCGCATTTACGTCAGTTGATAGCCATTCGGCAGGGATGCTACCTCAAGAGTCCAAAGGTGCACGAACACCGCAGCTCTCCAGCGGAGAGGAAAACCTGAACGCAGATAAGAGCAGCCGTATCACCCCTAAGGGCAATCAGCCACAGGCCAAACAGAGCGAGGCCTCGCAGTCCTCAACGGGAAAAAAATCTAAATCCTCGAACTTTTGTTTTTCAGCTGATGCACCCCCTTACACTCCTCAATCCTCAGCAGCGAAGCAGGCAATCAAGGCAGCAAACCGTTTAGGCACCGTGACGGAGACGTTTGACTTGGGATTTATTCGCCCCATCAATCCTCTTGCTGGAAACCAGCAGCAACAAACTTTGCAGCAACGGCCCCCTTATTCGTCTATACCTGCTCCCCTAACGATTTCTGCTGATTCCAGGGTACCTCGGCGAGCAGACTCTATAGCCACCCACGCAGAAACACAGCTGCAATCAGATACAGTGCGGAAGGTTTCAATAAAGTCGAATGCGAATGCGGCGACTTCTACAATACCCCTCAAATTCTGCAAGTTTCTCGTAGGCGAAGATGTTGCAGGCTTTTTGGTTGGGCGAAAAGGCGTTGGTGGGTTGACGCTCACAGTTTAGATCTGCTTCCGCCTGTCGTGCATATAGCACTACTGATCTTCTCGCGCTTGCGTAGGTGTCGCGCATTTCTGCTCCATCCCTGCAATATTTGGCTTATGTGGTGGAAACCTCAGGCATTGAGGAATTCCAATCTCGAAACGGCCCGGGGCTGAAAGTCAGCGTATCAAAGAGAGGGGAACTTTTCCCATGTTTGCTGGAGCGAACAGCTACTGCCGTTGGAGTTGGTGATGGCGTGGAGCGTGCCTTGCTAGAAGTGTCTCGTGTAGCACTTGACAGGGCGATGCATAAGGAAGAGGAGCGGCGAATTGACAATGGAAAAAAAATATGCAAACCCAAGGTATATATATTGAACTCTCTAAATCAGCTTGCCTTGCGGACAATCCCTATTGGGAATCGCATTCGAGCTGCTTACAGCAGTCCTTGTAAACTGGTTCAGAGTAGAAATCCGCATGCTATTTGGGGTTTTTAGGGATGCTTCAAACTTGTCGTGCCCGAGTCCGCCCTCGTGCACATCTTCACGCCGGATCCCGAGGGGCGCGTGCCTATGCTGGAAGTCGGTAAGTAGAGCTAGCCGACATGTGCACTTCTTCACAGGGATCTGTGTTCTCTCAGCTCATGACGGAAATGCTAGCTCTCCTGCTTTGTGCGATGCAGCTAAGAAGCACGGAGTGGAGATTCTCTCTTCTGCAGAAGGCGGATATCTACACAATAAGATTCACCACTTGGGACTAAAGGTACGAAAGTCTTTGGCACTCAGTTGAACACTGAGCTGACGTCCCCTACGTGCCTGTTAAGTTTATCCCTTCGCCTCCATGGAGGCTTCAAGCTTTCTTTATGCTTGAATGTATATTTGCCTGCCAGGAGACCGTTCTGCAAATAATTGGCACATCGGAAACGGTGCCAGCAGCAGTGGTGGATCTGTCACTGCTTTACCAGGGTGATCCGTCCCTGCCTTCCTCTCTCCACTTGAACTACTCACATGCACACTTTGTTGCCACTCCACCTCCTCCCCCAACCCCTCCGCCTTCCCCGGCTCTCAGCAGCAGCTGTGGCAACAGGGTGCCCCCCCACTTTGCACATCCCGCAGGATTGCTGCATTTACCAAGTGGCCAGCACCACTTCGGAAACTCCAGCAGCTGGAGTCATACGCCACAACCGACGCCGATGCTGGACGGCCTGAGGGCGTCTGGTAGCTCCCAAGCCTCAATGCTGTGCATGCCTCCAACTGTCGGCAGATCGGACAGCATTCCAGCTGCTCAGGTGTCACAAACTGAGTGCCAATTGGTATTGCAAAAGCAAGGATTTAAGAGACCCTCTTCATATTCCCTCCCTAGCAGTGGCAATGGATGTCTAGGTGGATGGCAGAATTGTAAAGAAAGCGCTGCCCCAAGCATACCGTCGCTGGCGGGCGAACGCCTAAAAGCAGAGCTGCAGCAGCATTTGAAGGCCGCCATAGTTGCTGCAGCAGCTGCAGATGCGGCGCCTGCGCAGCATCAACCGTCTTCCATCCAGACCAACTCCAATCCGCCTTTTTGGACCCAACAGCAGCAATCCCATAATCTGCGGGAGCAGCAAGGGCAACCCCAACAGCAGCTTACAGCACCACGTGACTGGCCGGACCTACAGCTTCTTAGTCAACTCTGTATTGCTCAACCTCAACAAATTTCGAGGGCCAACGAGCAACCCAGGACTCTTCCCCAACAGCATGCGGAGCAGGGACAGTTTCACCAACTTGATGAGCTGCCGCAACCAATCCTGCAGCGACAAGTACAGCATGCACAGCAAGAGCACCCGAATAGGCCCTCTACCAGCCTGCTAGACGAAATGAGCGGGTCTCGTCCATCATCCACCTCTTGTCCACTTAGCTTGCAACAACTGCAGCAGCACATCCAGGCTCTTCACCTGCAATACAAAGACGGCGAGCAACAGAAGGACAATGTTACTAGTGTGAGCTCGTTTATCTCAAAGGCTGGACAAACGGACGAGCAGAAACAGCTACTTCTCACGCAACAGGTGCAGCAACAGCTGCAGCAACACTTGCAACAAGAACTTCGACGGCAGCAGCTCCAGACTCTACAGCAGAGCCAAGTCTACCGCCCTCCTCAGCACCTAGACATACCGCCCGTGCAACGTTGGACTCCTCCCCAAGCGGCATCACTGCACGGCGAGCAGCACTACCCACTTACTTGTTCAGAGTCAGGAAGGGGTCAATCCCAGCAGCTGCAACAATTTCAGTCACTTCGAGAGAGGGCTCTCGTTAACACCGAAACCGCTAATGGGTCCAAGATTCAGCACCTGGATCCTGAGCTGGTGCAGCAACCACAATTAGATGCTCCAATCGAGCCGCTTTCTCCGGTACCGCCTCCCCAGTGGGCGCAAATCCCGCAACACCAGCTACAAGAAAAAATGCAGCATGTGGCCCAGCCGCAAAGTGAAATGAGAATGCTACTGGGTTCTTCGCAGTGCAGTCCGTCTGGTGCCTCCCCAGGCCTGTCAGCTCAGCCACCACAGCGGCACTCTTCTGCACTTTTGTTGGAGGCTCATGATCCTATTAACTTCGCCGCCGTACCCCAGCACCCAGAAGAGGCTGCATCTACCCTGACACAGCCGGCACTGGAAGGACCAGTGTATCCTGCGCTCCACCAGCTAGTTCAGTCTGAAGAAGAAATATGTGACCCTCTCGCAGTGCGCAAGCTTCTAGAGGACCTTCTTAAGATAATTAGCCTCTCTACAACAGACGAAACTCCTGACAGTCAGTGCCACGAACCGAAGGTGGGTACGCTCACTCATACAGCAGATACTACGTTGCACAACGGAGCGCCAGAGAACGTTCAGCAGCAGGCACGAGAAGTGGAAATACGGACAGAAGAAGGGGTGGCAGCATCTCCCATCCAACAAAAAAAGGTATTGTGTACTTGAAATGAGAAAATCACTGGGGGCCATCCAAAAGGGATGTCAGAGAATTTGAAGGCTTGTGGATTGCTCTCAAAATATTTTTGGCTTCCATCTACATATTTTGCTTAGAGGGTGCCTGAACCCGTTGGCTTGACAATAGCACCGGGGAATTGCCATCGTAGGGAACGAAGTAACAGAAGATACTGCTGCTTTTTCGAGTATGATGGTCTATGTGCAGGTTTCGGAGAAGCCATTCCTGAGTCGTTCGTCGCAGCGGAAACAACCCCAGCGGCAGCTATACCAGGCTTTGACCAGCCATCGCAGGCGACGAAATGCCGCCCCTTCTGCCACCAGGGACGAGCCTCGGACTATTAGGAAAGGGGCAAAGCTACGTTTGAAGGCCTCCCGTCAGGTGTCTGACTCTAATCCGTGAATAGCGTGGGTCCAGATTGCCACCACGGCATGTTCGGCATGCTTTGGATGGAAGTCGAAAAAAGGCACATCTCCGGTGCATGAACTGCATGTAGTACCTCAAGTGCAAGCTTTCTTTGGAAACCTGAAAAGTCAAGCAACACCCTTGCGAAGCAGTGAGAAAGCGCCCATTTGCGCTTGCCGAGTCTAGACCCTTTGGATCCCCCTTGTATTTGCTGAGTGGCAATAGGACAAGGGGATCCTCAAATTTCTATGTAGCTACTGTGTGGCCTTATTAATGATACAAAGCGGGAGTTGCCTGCCTGTGCTCAAAGCTATAGTAGCGCCGCTGTGAAAGTGGCGCTCTTTCTTGTGTCTCTCATTCTCTGTTCCTTAAAGAACAACGTAACGTCCGTCGCATATCCATCAGGCCAAGACCTGCGTACATTTGGAGGTCTGTTCACCTTCGTGATATTTGGGCTATTTCAGCGCTAACTTGCGCTCGTGTTCCGTTGTGTGTAGTAATTTACAACCAGGTATTCGCACACAGCATGGCTTTGTTGCTTTGGGCTTCACAAGCTTCGAAGATACTGGCTGGTGCATTGGACTCTCAACTATATTTGCCACGGCATTTTGCCGCGGAAAGCGTTCGGCCTTCCATCTGCACTTACCCTTCAAAATGCTGCGCTGATGCACAGTGTTGGTCGCAGTCGGATAGCGCCTGCTAACCCACGAAACTGGCAAGTATGCTGTAGAGGCCCATAAGCGTAGACCTACAGTTTCGCCTGTATCGAATGATCCTAGGATGCCGGAGGTATTTGATGAGTCCATTCACTGCGTGAAGTTAGAAGAACCACGTCTCCTCTTGACTGCCTATGCGGCTTGAAGCCCGGGAGGATAGCTCCACGCACGCCTGATTTGACGCATGACGTTGCGTGGATCATAGCTTGTCCAACAGGATGGGGTACGATGGGCAAGAAGCTCAATCTATTCAGGTGCATAGCTAACGCGCGCTCTAATTACGCCCTGGAGAATAAACTCCCTTCGTTATTCGGCCGCCACTGACGTCCAGCATGATCAAGAGAAATACGATGTCGGGGTATCTTCTTTATCATGCTGCAAGGGTGTTTCGTCTCCAGAACAAGACTTGTTGGAGTACACTTGTTTTTCTTGCACTAAAATGCTCAGCGATCTTCAGCCTTTCTTTCGGAGTACAACTCTTCAGGCACACGCATGAATTGGCAGGCAGCATGCGCGGTGTACAGGCACAGCTCACTGGAGAACGACATGCATGCGGCGCTGGCTGGTGCAAGAACTATTTCCGCTCTAGGAACGTACCCCTAACCTCCTGTTTGATCCTAGCGGCTCGTAAAGGAACCCGTCCTTTGTATGAGAAATTAAACTTATTCGTGAATGCTTCGACATCTACAGATGCTTCCAATGCGAAGACCATTATTTAACTCCTAAACACGCTTCGGAATCTGGGTGATCCCGCTTCCAGAGGTGTTCAGTGTCTACCCAGGAAATCCGGCACCTTAAAATTTACACGCGCAGTAGAGAGACGCATGGTGTAACCTACTCTGAACTGAAAATGAAATGCGAGCCTTTTTGTGTCGAACTCCTTGCCAATGCTGCACAGAGGGCCTGAAGATTGCCCCAGCTACTACGGAGATTTCAATTTTCGCGTTTTCTATGGATTCAGAATGCAGATAATTTATATCTTCTCAAGAGGCATGAATGTCATATGCAGGCTCACGCTCACCAGTTCTGTAGAGTATCCACTTGCCAAAGGGCACAACCATAGCAGAGTCAGATGCAACAACGACAAAGCCCACATAATACGAAATCGGGCTCTGGCTGCACTTGGCATACTTGGCAGAAGAAGCCAACAAACCATCTTGGAATGCGTGCACTTGCCTACTGGGGCCTTGATCCCTATTCTAAAGCTAGCTGCATGCGTGCGTACTACGATTCAACTTAATCATCGACACAGGCCAAGGTGCTAGGTCCTGTAGTAAGCGCCCTTCATCTCGCACAGCTCAAGCGCTTCTTCAGCCGCCTTACTTTTCTATTTCGGTGTAAGATGCGTCAGTGCCAAGACCGTTGTCGCGAAGCTCTGTTCATACTAGTTAAGAACCCCACAAAGTTGAGCCGGTGGTCTTGCATGGCAGCACGAGACTTGACGGCAATTGCTTAACTAGCTTGCTACGGAAGATATGGAGATTTTCATTTCCTTTGCTATCCCACGAGTTTCGTGCACGCTGTGTAGCTTGCCGTTCGAAGCTTCAAAACGTTTCTAACAAAAATATGTGTTTCGAATACACACTTGCAAGGAGCATCAATAGCAGCAGTTGCAGCCGTTGCTCCGCAAACTACTGTGCCCGAAATTCCACATTGCCAAGCGCTTCTGCACCCGTTGTCACTAAAGCTGCTTACACGGCTTCAGCCAGTCCAGTTGAACTGTTTTGGGTGGCGAACGTGCAGCGGACACGAAGGGAAAAAGCCACTGCTTGCTGAGCAGTTCACAATTCCGGTGACATCAACACAAAGGGTAGAAGTGACACAACAGCGAGGAAACGCATTAGAATCTCATCGTCTAACCGAATTTCCCATCTACGACCGAGTTTCAGGCCGGAAGCGGTGCTTCGCTCTGTACCCGCAGCAGCAGCAGAAGCGAGTTATTGACGCACAGGAAACCGGTGTCATTGTTAAGGTGAAGCGCTTCTTGGCTTCCTGCCCCCCCGTGGTGCCTGTAGTGCTGCATGGAGATGGAGCCTTACCTTGACGGATGCAAGACGCCTCCTCCAGGGCCCGCCATTTCCGAGACAGTTTTTTCTATCTGTGTCGGAGGACGCTGGAAAACGCAATTGGTGGTGTTAGTTACTCTTCCACAAGCTGAGATTGATGTGTATTGCTCCGTTTTCGCATAAATGGGGTTCGAAAAGGCGTCGGTAAGCAAGCGCAACGCCACATTATGCACAGGGCGGCTTTTCCGTGCGTCTGGTGTGCACAGTGCAGCATCACTACTGCCCATATCCAGTGGGGTGTTGCTGTTTCCGGATGACTCCACCGTTGCCCTGATCACGACGAAGATGCCTCAAAGCAAATTGCAAATCCATAGGCCGTGCATGAAAGTTAAGGATTAACCGAGTCACAGGTGCAATCTGGGCTCTCTTTCCCACAGAAGCAAGGGCTACTTAGGAACGGCCTGAAATGGCTGATTTTATTTCTTCGAAAGAAGTCCAAGTTAGTGCAGCCATGAGGCTGCGTTTCAGCAGCCGCATTCCAAGGCCACGCCATAAGACACCGGGTCCTTCGTCCCTCGCTAACTGTGCGACTCGACGAAAGAGCCCTCTCTGTGCCGTTGCCTGCCGGTCACTGCCCTGAACGCTAGAATGAGCTGCTGTCGAAGAGGTCATACCTGCTGAAGAAGCTACCCCATCCAGTTGTAGTCGCGTCCTCAGCACATCGAATGGGTGGGTGATAGCGGAGGCTGTGGCTGCTGCGACGGCTCCACAACCGAAGTTCTGCAATGCATAGCAACTGACGCGCTCTCGGGAGTCTGCTTCCACGCCCATATGGCTTTTCAAGTTCACGTAGACGACAAAGAACAGCCCTGAAAATGGGAAATCGCGGCAAATTGTAGCGAAAGTTCCTCGGAACCAGTCAAGAGGGCGTTCGTTTCGGAGCAGCTGCAAAAAAGCTTGCGACATGCCTCCAGATCCCTGAAAAAATAATGCAGAAAAGGGAAAGCCGTGCATAGGCCAAAAAGTAATCACATGCTGTGCACATCCATGATTCATCTCCAAAAACATTCTTGAAGCCCCTCAAAGCAGCGCAGTGCCTCCCCTCTGAGGGCCGCTACCGTGGTAGCAGAACGCAAACCCACCAAGGACGACTCCATTCTGGTTTTTACAATAGAAATCGGATTGAAAATAGCCACGGCAGCTCCCCTGGCTACGCCGGAAATGAAACCCAGATACCACGCAGGAACGACGTTTGGGTCCAGCTGAACGCAATCGAAAAACTGTGGCGCAGCGTCATCGCAGACTTTCAAGTCATGAGAATGCCTTTTGCATCATGGGGTGCAGTAAGCACACCAGGACTGGCATTTACAGCTGCAAAACATACTTCTAGGGGCGTGTCGGTTAGGCGCTCCAGCGGTAGGGTCTTTAGAAGAGGCGCTACACCCTCCCATGTACTCATCATTGGCCCCAAAGCTGCAAAGTAAATACCTGACCCACGAGCATCCGCAAACAACCCGTATGTGCAGAGATTATCCACTCTTTCAGTCAGGATTGCAGTGCAGAATACTCATCTGGGGGGGGGGCTATGGATTATACCGGCACTAGGCCTTGCACAGGAAACCGAACTGCGGTCAGTTCACTTGCAAAACGAAACAGTGGCCAAGAGTTTCAGTCATGGGCCCCAAATGCCGATTCTTGTGTACTCACCGGTCCCCGGGGCCACCCGAAGGATAGTGGCAAAGGAACCTCGCCAAAAGCCCAAGGCGCCATAGTCCTTGTATATTGAAGATGCAGAAGCTCTGATTGAAGGTCGCACGCCAGCGAGGCACTGTTGCTGCTGCTGCCACACGCAAAAGCGCAAGTAAGGGGCAGTAAGGAGTAAAAGTCTGCCGGCAATGAAAATGTGAGCGTCAGCTCCCGAATCCAAGGGCGTAACAGCTGAACCATTGTTTGGAGGAATACTGGAACAAGTGAAACACGAAACCCTCGCTTAAAAGTTTCAGCTAAGCTAAGAAAAACAGCCACCTGTCGCGTTTTGATGATATCTAAGGGCTGAAGAAATACAGCCGCTGCGCAGCTTGACAGAGCGCCATAGAGACCCATTCGGGCAGAAGATGTACCCTCACGACTCCCACCCCCAAAGATTGCCGCACTGCTGGGATTGCCTCGCCGACCAACACTGCCACTGCTTCGTCTGCTCTGTCGCGAGGACTTGGAGCTGTCAGCCGATTCAGGGTCAGATCCTTCCATTGTTTCACAGGCACCGCGCGTACGGCAGCTAACAAGGAAGATTGCAACCCAAAAGTATCTCTGTGGCTTCTCCAATCGACACTCAGGGTAATGAGATACTGATGCACGGCAGTCTTTAGAATATGCGTGAGATATAATGGATGTACTTCCCTGCGCTGCTCCACCGAACTGGAGCGGCCCCACACCGCTGCAACTAATATTAATGCATCCACATCAGTCCTCTAGAAACATATATTTTCCAAGATTTTGCATTTCGAGGTAGAAGGATCTCAGAAATTTCCTGCCACGAACCAGACCCGAAAGGTACGGGAACACTCTGGAGGATCCTGCTCGATGCAGAACAGCGGCCGGTACGTAGCAAGAAAGGTGTTTTAAACGAGAACCGTGGGCCTGGAGTTCAATTTTTACATGTGTTTAACGACAATGGTGAAGCAGAAGAACAAATTGTCGTCAACTCCTCTCTGGCGCGCCGTACTAGATACTCTCTACGGGAACAGATGGTGAAAACTGAGGAGCACAAGGAAGCGAATAAAGAAGAAGGACCATATATGCGTCCTTAGTTCAATTTTCAGGTGTCTTTTTCGGGATTAATAGGCAGGTTTTCCGTTTCGTAGTCGCATCCCCGGGTCACTGGAGACCTATTTAATGGTGCATGATTCCTCTTCTCAGTAGTATGATTCCATCTGACCACAGCGTATCCACACTAACGGCCTATAGCAACTGAAAAGCATGCATGACCCAAGTCCTAGTATACTTGTGCAAGCTTTCACGTGTGTCTGTTCAAGCGCGTCCCGCAAACGTGTTCTACTGTGTCACCTGACTGGCTAGTAGAGTGACCACTTTCTTTGGGCGGGGTCCATACTTGGGTCGGCTGCGAACGGACGCATATTTCAATGACTAGTGTAGCCATAAGCGGACGTCTCCTCAGAATCGAGTGCCCTCAGCAATGGGATGTAAGGAAGCCAGCGTGGAGAAGTGCAACATTCGCGTAAGCTGGGTATGCTCCATCCTAGGAGGCGGGTTTGGTTGACTCCACCATATTGCGCATAGTTTGTGCACCCACCGCACATTCTCAGTGCCTGCCATTCCTGCTGTGGGTTCTTGTATACTCTCGCTTGACAACCGAACAAGAATGTTGATCGCGAGTCTGCAAGAATACACAGTAGAAATGGCATTAAGTACTGAGAGTATGTGGGGGAGGAGATGGCTTCATTGATAAGCTGTGTAGGTGTGCACGACGGGGGAAGGAACTGATGTTGCCTTCATGCCAGTCACAGCTGAGAACTACTACTGTTCCATGTCGTCTTCACCTTTCCGGAGGAGGCGCCTAGGCAAGCTATTTTGCAAACTTGTTTGATACCCTCGCTAAACAACACAACATATGCTCGTAAAATAGCTTGCGTAGGCGCCTCCTCCGAAATGCTGATAAAGACTGGGAACAGCAACCTTAGCTTCCAGCTGTGGTTGGCATGAGAACAACATCAGTCTCTTCCCCCCTCGTGCGCACCTGTAGGGCTTGGGAGTGAAGGCAATGAATTGCTTTACAGTTTCTAAAAGCTGTCAGCTGGGGAGCCCCTTTACAATGAGCCCAAGTCCTTTAGCTTCCTATTAGGTGCTAACGGAGCCTGGGTCTCCAGTGTGTCTGTCAACAAAAAATATTAAATGTAATATTAATTTATCTACTTATTTTAGAACTCAGTCAGAAGATTGTGCTTTACTTTTTACGGAATATGGTGTAGTCAGTTAACGCTAACATCCGTGCAGAGACTGGCGGCCTACTCTTGTGACACGCCGCACTGTTCTTCTCAGGGCTACCTAGCAATATGCATGGTTTGGCAATCCAAAGGAGCAAAATAAAAGTTTGCAGCACGCGTTGAACCAATATCTCACCGCTCTAAGACGCTGTTCGCCGCTATCTCTCACAGTTCCCGCTTCCCGCGTGAAGCAGCTAAAATACGCTAGCGTTACTGCAAAATGAGAAAACGCCCCACTTCTTTGGTTGCGCGCACAGACTGTGGCACTCCTGCGACAACACCCATACACGCGAGCACAGCAGTCCATGCTCGGAAATAAACGGAAAAAACAAGTCAAATATATATCATTTCACTCCTCCTCATGCGAATGGTCACAGTGCGCATGTGTACTGCAGTGTAGATGGGCATAAAAAGATCCACATATGGTGCCGGCTTTGTGGGAGTCGTAGAAGCAAGGTCTCAAGCCTCCCAAAGGCAAATCGTTAATACCCACGTATACCTCAACTTGTTACACCTGCGCTCTTCGTTCAGTCTAAATGCCAACAACACCACAAAGACAACTTATGCATGCAGCTGTGCCGGGCTTGCGCGGAGAATTGGGCTGGGGTGGACTCCCAGAATTTTGATAGAATGCCCATGCATCCAGGCGCCCACTTTCCGCTGGATCCTTAAAACACTGTGCAGCGGAGAATACAGGTGAACTTCATGACAGCAGGAAAACGCCAGTCCATGAGTAGGAAAGAAGGGGGAGAGGCCGCTCCTTTGGAGCGTCCTCACATTAAATGTAGAAGTTGCAAGGAGCTTAGCAAGTCTCCGAGCTAGTCGGGTATTTGAAATCGCACCTTGGTGGTTTTGGAACGGCGAATGAGGCAAGCAAAAACCCCTAAAAATTCGGCGCGTCGGTCGTAATGAGAATTCGGTGGGTCTACTGGCAAGCATAGCCATCGGCTTCTGTGTAACAACATATTGCTGACGAGCTGCAGGTTATCTGGAAGGCAGCACTAGGCTCTATGTTTCCATCAGGCTTTACGTTACGTCTTCTACGTAAAACACACGGGAGAGCCTTCATCTAATCAGTGCTTGGAGGCTTGGGTGGAGGCATTCCTGGCTTTTTGGCATTTGCATGGGGCACAGCATCGCTCCGACGAACTTCCCCGGCCGGCTTAGGTATCGGGCCCAAGTTTTGGGGAAGGGTACCAAAAGGCGCCCGTTTTCCTTGTGCCGTCGCCGCTTGTTCTGGCAAGCCCAACACTTTCGAGCGCGGGCCTTTACTAACTGATATGCCACTCGCTTGCTCCTGTGCTTCACTGGTTTTTGGAATCGGTCTGGACGGAACGGGTTTCTTCGGCTGAGCCGCATCTGCCTTTATCTTTGCATTGACACTTGCAAGCAGTTCGTTTGGGACATCATTGGCTTGAACTGGCCTCCCCCAGCTGTTAACAAAGGCGCCTTCCAATGTGACAA
>NW_013547077.1:0-76784 GCF_000499425.1 Eimeria acervulina
GCTGCAGCTGTTGCTGCTGCAGCTGTTGCTGCTGCAGCTGTTGCTGCTGCAGCTGTTGCTACTGCAGCTGTTGCTGCTGCAGCTGTTGCTGCTGCAGCTGTTGCTGCTGCATCTCCCGTTTAGGGAGAGTTATGCATCCCTCCAGTCCGTGTATATTGCCTTTCACCTTTATTGAAGTCCCTTGCAGTGCCTAAAAGGGCTGCTGGCGTGCGATCTCGTACGGATGAATGAAATCAGCCCCTCGGGCTGCTGTACGTTCTGTATTGAACGTTTGCTGGAGCGGATATTTGGATTTAATGTTTAGCGCTGTGCGTGAGGGCGGTGCTTTTGTTGCTCTTATCGCTGTTCCCCCCATATATAATACGTGTGTGCGGGAAAGGGTGAGGGGCTGCTGCGGTGGCTTTGTTGCTTGCCACAGGAACGGCATGTCTTCCGCTTTCCAAGGCCTCGAGTGCCAGCAGACGTCGCTCCCGCTATCTATGAGGCGCACATTGGCAGCTCCAGTGGGGAGGAGGGGCGGGTCGGTACCTTCATAGAGTTTACAGAGACGCTCCTGCCGCGCATCAAGAACTTGGGATACAACACTTTACTAGTGGGCTAACGAAATGACAGACATTTGTCGGTCTCTGTACTGCTGCTGGTGCAACTCTTGCCGCTGCTGCTGTCACTCTCTCTTGGTGCTGGTCGCGGTGTGATGCTTTTGCGTTGTGATGTTTTTGCTGGTGGTGTTGCTGTTGCTGCTGAAACTCCCGCTGCTGCTGCTACTGCTGGGGCGGGTGGCCCATGCTTGCGGCCCATCCAGTCATCTGTGCTATGATGGAAGGCCAAACACCCAAGCTCCAAAGTGACGGTATTCTCTGCTGCTCCTTCTGAACTGCACATGCGAAAGCCGTTGCAATCCCTTGCACTTATCTGCCCCTGTCTGTCTGCACGGGAGGCTTGGTATTTGTTTTGAGTAACATGACTGTGTCCCTCGTTCTGTGGTGTATGGGCAGCTTCTGGACGTGGTGGAGCATGCAGACTTCGCGAGCTTTGGGCTGTACGTGACGAACCACTTTGCCGTCTGCAGCCGGCTGGGGACAGTAGAGGAGTTCAAAGCCCTCATAGACAAAGCACATGCGCTGGGTTTGCGGGTGTTGATAAGTCTTTGTCACGCTCACTCCTCCAAGAATGTAATGGACGGCCTGGGATGTATAGACGGCGGAGACAACAACTACTTCGTCAGTGGGCCTTCAGGAGTTGTAGAGGAGGCCAAGGTCTTTGACTTTTCAAAGACGGAAGTTGTCCGCTTTCTCCTCTCGAACATTACGTATTGGATTACTGAATTCCAGTGAGTTGTTGGCCCTTTTGGCGTTTCTTATTCTCTTTCTCTGGCTCAGCTGCCTCTTCTGCGTCGCTGTCTCCGCTGCTGCATCGACTCAATGACCGTCAGAGTGTGCACAGGCGTGGCTTATTTTGCCCAGCGCCGAGGGTCTGGGCATGGAACCTGCTTGCTGTCTCCTCCCACCAGTCTCCTCTGCGTGCACAGGTCAAGGGGAAAGTAGTAGCTGTCTCTCGTGTCTCTGCCGCATGGCTCTTGCGCGGCACTTTGCTTGCTGGTGATGCTCCCCACAGGCTCGACGGCTTCCGCCTGGAAGGCGTGCCTTGGATGCTGTATGACCAGCGCAGCGTGCTGCGTCAGCCGGACTTGTACGACTATTCGGCGTATTTGAGCCGGGACTTGTGCGCCTCTGGCGTGTTGTACCTGTCTCTCGCGAACTCTCTGCTCTCTTCGCTGCTGCCAGCCGACCAGCGCCTCTCCATAGCGCAGGAATGCACAGGCTACCCCACTCTCTGCAGGCCCATATCCCAGGGAGGGCTGGGCTTCGACTACCGGCTCGACAGCTCCCTCAACCAAAGCCTCCGCCGTCTCATCCGCCAATCAGGGCACCGCCAGGGGCGCTGGATGACTGCGCAAGTTCTGTGGGCCCTCGCCAGCAAACCAAACACCGAAAAAGTACTCGTCTCCGTTGAAGACGCTGACACCACTAGATTCTGTAGGAGGTGCGCAGAGCATCCGTATCCCAGGCATCGCTTCTTAGAGGCTTGTTTGTGCAGCTGCCTATTCATTCCTCTTTTGCCTTTCGTGACTGTCTAGTTGCTTAATAAGCTGCTAGCCTGTCCATTTATGAATACAGTTCCTGTGGAAACAGTTGTTGATCTACTTGCCTTGCCAGATGTCAGGCTGCCCTTGTAGCGAACTGCTTAACTAGCTTGCTCGTTAGTTAGCTATGGATGAGCATTTGTGCCTAGAGACCTTACAAGCCCTTCTACCTGTCTGCATGGCTTGAAAATATATGAACATTCCATCTGCCTCCGTTGCTGGTGCTCGTGCTGTTACCACTCGCTATGGCTAGGCTGCTGTTGGTGCTGCAGGCGTTTAAAGATCGCCTTGTTTGCTTGGGAGTCGTTGCACACACACGCTGTTGGAGGTGTAGCTCCTCACGTGACCGAGCTTGCAGCGGGGCTATCGCGACAGGGCCACGAGGTGCATGTGTTTGTTCGGGCCATGGAGTCCTGCGGCGGCTGCTCGGAGCACTACGGCGTGATGTACCACGAATGCACATTTGATTTGGATAGAGATTTCGTGGTGGAGATTCAAAACATGTGCGAAAGCTTCATTGCATGCATGCTGAGCGTAGAGGAGGCAATGGGCACGGAATTCGAAATCTGCCACGCGCACGACTGGCTCGCAGGCAGGGCCCTCATTAGAGCCAAGCAAATGGCAAGTCTTTAGTTCTCCCAACTAGGTGTATGGACACCCAGGGAACACTCATTTTTGCAGGAGCGGAACCTGCAACATTCCACCAAAAGCTGAGGCGAGACACCAGGCTTGTTCAACAAACAACAGGCCTCCTTGCCGGTTGCGGAGCTGGTTTGGCCTATTCTTGGGGTATATGTACAACATGGATGTTGTGCCTGCAGGGGAGGACTGCCATTTTAACGATGCACTCCACGGAGTTTGGCCGTTGTGGCAACAACAACTACGGCGGCGTCTCCAAACGCATTCGGGACATCGAAGGTCAGCCATCATGAAGGGGTAGACTGTGTGTTTGGTTTTACATGCAGTCCCCGTCTCGGTGGTGCTATGTGTACTCATGTGTATGCGTATTTGTTTGAGTGCAAATAGAGGGAGGGAGGGGCAAATTTGGGGTGCTTGTGGCTGTCTTCATGAAGGCAGAACAGTATCTGTTTTGTCTTGTTCTTCTGCTGTGGTATGTCCCACCCTGTAGCTGAAGCGTGCCACCTGGCTGACCGCGTAATATGCGTGAGCGGAGTGCTGGCGGAGGAGGTAAGGGCTCAGTACGGAGTGCATCCAGCAAAGATGACAGTCATTTATAACGGCATCAACTGCAACAAATTCGATGGCGAGGTAGACCCTGGCGCGGTCAAGCACACATACGGAGTGGGGGCTCTTGACCCCATGTTCTTGTTCGTGGGTACGAAGAGCCTTTACACACTCACTACACTTGTTTTCAGTCCTTCCATGTATCTCATTCAGAGCTGGAGAGTAATCAGAATACAGTAACAGCCCCACGTTCAGCGCTAGCTTCCGTTAGACAAAGCATCCGGGGCCCCAGCCAGTCTCCTCGCTGCCGTTTGTTGGTGCGGTTGCTGCTGCTGCTGCTGTTGCTACTACTGCTCTTGGGCTACCAGTTGAACCTTGCCTAGTGTTTCGGCGTGCAGGCAGAATGGTCGTTCAGAAAGGACCTGATCTCCTGCTGGAGGCGGTTCCCTTTATTCACAAGTTCCGAGGGGACGCGAAGTTCGTCTTTGTGGGGGACGGCCACATGATGGAGAGTCTGAAGGGCCGCGCAGCTCAGCTCGGCGTCACCCATTCAGGTATTCTTGCACAACAAGTTTGCATCTTCGCTGGAACCCTCTGCCCTCTGACCCTATCTCTTTCTTGCTGCAAAGCTCTGCCTATGTGTCTGAGCAGTCTCTGTCCCCCTTCAGCCTGGCCTTGTTTTGCGGGTCCTTTTGTTGTGTGCTGCTTATTCGCTCAAGAGTGTCCTGTAAGCGGCCTGTCTCCTCGTGTGTCTCTCTTTGCTTCTTCAGTGCGGTTTGTGGGGAAGATGGGGGGCGGGGCTTTGCATGCACTTTTCAAGTCCTGCGACGCCGTGGTCGTGCCCTCAAGAAACGAACCATTCGGCATAGTGGTACTCGAGGCTTGGAGTGCCTCCAAGCCCGTCGTAGCGACGAATAGCGGGGGCCCAAGGGACTTTGTCAATCCAAACATCACGGGCGTTCTTGTGGTCAGTGACCTCACCACCGTCGTCTCCCCTTTCTTTTCTTTCCCTTGGGTTTCTCTTCTGGTCACCTCCGGTTGTCTCGAGGTAGCGAGAGAGGGGGGAACGCGCAGAGCCATTAGGGAAAAGAAACACTTTTGCATCCACACAAATAAAATCCAGCCGGAAACCAGAAAGGGAGGCGATAACACATAGAGGAAAGAGCCTGGCACCTTGCCTGGTCGGGGAGGCAAGGGACAGTTTGAGGCCCCAGCCGTCTGTCCCAGTCTTCAAGCAATGATGTAGTATTCATCCTCATGCACCTCTTTGTGTTTGGTGTCCTGGATGTATCTCTCCTCGCCTCTCTCTCTGTCCCCTGTCTCCGGCTGTCTTTGCACCGCAGGACCCCACACCTGGGAGCATCGCCTGGGGCTGCTGCGAGATCCTAAAGAACTTTGAGCATGCGCGGTGGATGGGGTCTCGAGGCCGCGTGACAGCCGCCTTCAGCTTCAGCTGGGACTCCATTGCGCAGCAGACACGGGAAATTTATTATGAGCAGCGCAACAAGCACGACACTCCCCCGAACTGGAGTTACAGCAGCGAAGGGGACGACACGCTTGCCTTCGCTCTCATAGGCCCAGTGAGGAGAACATTGTCTTGCTTGCTTCGCGTGGCCCTTCTTGGTGGCTGCCTCTACAGTTGTTCCGCTGGCTAATACGTCGATGGGCCTCTCTCTGAAGGTCCCGGGGATGCGGTGGCAGTTTGATTGTCTCTTATTACTCTTCTCAGGCCTCTCTAGGCCGCATATGCTCGTTCCGCAGTCCCTCCATGCTATTTCTTTCCGGTGGTGTGTATTTGTCTGCTTGGTACTGTATATTAGCGTTATTGGCACGTCTTTCTCGCTATCTCTGTTTCTGGCTCTGTTTCTATCTCTTCAGGCGATGTACGAGCACATGTCCGTGGAGGACTGCGACCCGCACGTGCTGAGTGGTTTGGCATTGTGGCGGATGTATCGCTTGCTGGGATCTGGCTTAGCAGACGGGCGCATGAACTTCATGGGGAATGAGCTCGCGCACCCTGACGGGCTGGACTTGCCGCGACCCGCGAATCATTTTTCTATGGCGAAGGCCTTTAGACGGTGGAACCTGGCGGACAGCCCCTCCCTTAAATTCACCCAGTGCGAGGTCAGGCAGTCTCGTATTATCTTTCTCTATCCAGCTATGCTGCTGTACCCTTAACCCATCCCTCTTACCTTGCACAAGACACACACACACACAGCCGAACACGAACAGACCTCCAGCATAAAGTACACAGGATAGGACAGCAAACGGAGGGCGGTGCTTTGCTACTATGCTCGTCCTTCCTTCCATTGTTTTCATCTTGATGGTATCTTGATGGTAGCTGCAATGCCATATGAGCCTTTTGGAGTGTATTGCAGCTTTTTGATTGCTGCCTCAACCACTGGGAAGGTGTCTTCGGTTGGCAGTCTGCCGCTCACCTCTACGTTGTGAAGTGCGATGAAGAGGCCCAGGTGGTTGTCTTAGAGCGGGGACAGTGTCTATTTGCGTTCAACTTCCACCCCCACAACGTGAGAAGCACCGGCTGGGTGCTGGGACTCTCAAGAGACCATACTGCAGCAGCTGCTGCAGATCTGCCCTTTGCACCGATATGCGTGGGCTCGTCTAGCCCGTTAGGCTCCTTACTGTCCCCTATGAAGGCACTAAGCTCCTTGGTGACGTTCGTGATCTGCTACTCTGTATGCGCATGCACCTACAGAGTTACGAGGGCTTCCACGTGGGGTGTATGTACAACGAGCCCATGCGGCTCTTCCTGGACAGTGACGAAAAGCGATTTGGAGGGTTCGGACGGCTCACCCCAAGAACGCAGCACCCAGCAACAGAAGCTAAAGATAGCCGCCCCCATTCTGTGAGAGTTTACCTCCCTTCCAGCACCTGCGCAGTGTACGTACGGGAATCGGTTTACTGCGAGAAGCAACCCGTCATTGATGCCACCCCGGTAAGGGCAGCAGGCCCCCCCTACCCTTGTATTTCATCTATTCCCGTCGCGTGTGTGTCAGTGTTCACCGCTACTTAGAGCTGGGCCGCTGCCAAGTTAGCTGCAACATTGTTCGTCTTCTAGGCCTTTGTGCGAAATGCAGGTGCTTTCAATGGACTTGGAAGCATACGTGGACTACCGCAAAGCGGATAGAAGTTGTAAGAACTGACAGAGCACGCTTAGCAGGGGATAAACCCGTCTGGATGCAAAGCCCAATCTCAGGCGCTAGTGCAACCTGTACGCTGCTTGCTGCGGCTCCGGTAGTAGTGCACATTCAGAAGCCATTTCTTTTAGTTGCAACACCCGTTAGGGCCCGAAGTAGGCCCGAGAGCCCCCTCAAAGAGAGGAGGGTGCCACCTTTAGCTTTTGCAGATGCAAAGATGAAGACCTATTAAAACCATTTTTAGCCTCTGTGTTGCGTCACCAGCCTTCTCAATAGGGCGTGCTAGCTCGCACAAGGCTAAGTTTCCCGAGCTAGAGACACGAGAAAGCGACGTCGCTACAGCTAGCTCCACTTGATCCCTAGACATCACCCACTAAATTAGCTTTTCTGATTCTGCCTCTGCCTCTCCGCTTCATCTCTAAGCACTGAGTACCATCACAGCCCCTAGCCCAGCGATGAAACAGACGGATGCGTGAGAAGGGCATGCAGGGGAACTTGTACCGGACAAAACGAAGCGCGAGATGCGCCGAAGTAAATATGAGGGGATTCCTCTCTAATAGTCTGTTTTTCCTGTGGCTGCCTCGGGCACCACCAGGAGCAGGAGAGGAGCGGCCTGGGTCGTAGTCTTGCGCTTCTCGTTGGTGTTACTCAGTCATTGAAAACTCATTAAAACAATATGGACAGTCAGCTCTTAAGAAAGTTGAAACCTGCGTGCGTCTGCCGCCTCCCCGTCTGAATCCACGTGTAAACTCGTCTCACGTTACTAGTATTCCCGCTTGCCCGACGCCTCCCTCCTCTTTTTGAAGCACCTATTTGCATGTATATATGCACAGAGGCTGGCGGAGTAGGGTGAATGTGCGTGTGCGTCTTGCCATCATGAAAAGCACGGAGGAGAGAAGGCTCCCGTGGTTGTAGCACAGCATCCGGCCTCTGCGTCACCCTTTGATTCAGCTCTTTATTGGCGCTTTTACTAAAGGAAGAACCGAGGGAAATAAGACGATCAGTGCTATTGCTCGTACAACAGCCCCTCGCGACCTTCTCAGGCCAGTGGTCAGACCGGTGAAGCGACTAAAAGCCCCATGAATCTAGGGAAATTTTTGAATGCTGAGTGTCGCGTTCTCTCTATAGAAGCACAAATGAAATTTCTGCAGCTTTACTTCGAAATGTATTCAGCGCAACAGCACACAACAGCCCCGCGCTGCAGCTCGTTAGGGGTCCTCTGGGTGACCCTGAGCTGCGCCTTGGGCCCCCCTAACCAACCCACCCGAGTCTTAGAAAGTGATGTTTTATACTTATTATTTGAGCCTCTTACTTATTTGGGGTGCCGTTGTTTAAGAACTGCTTAAACATACTCCGTACAATGCAGACAAACTGCGTTGAGATGCCGTTAGATTCGGTTCATGTGCCCCTCCCGCTTCTTGGGGCTTCTCTCCGCTGCATTGTCCACACGATATTAATGATGCGCCTTCCACATGACTCGTCTTCTTCTAAAGCAACTCGTACGTCTATGGAGAGCCAACAGTTGGGGGCCCGCAAGGCACCTCAACAAGCCCACCCCCTCTCCAGCAACGGGAAGCTGCAGAGACACGAGAAGACTCTCCCAGCAGCACCAGCAGCAGCAGCGCCGATCTGGCTTCAAGGTGGGGCAGACTACAGAAAGGGAGGAGACCTGACTACTGCCCTCTCTTCCTTACGCTCTTCCCCGTCTACAGATAGGAGCACTAGCAGCAGCAGCTGCAGCAGCAGCACAAACCACATCAGCCGGTTTGAGCTGCAGCAGTGGGACTACCCACATAGCTCTTCATTTCTGGAGGGCAGTGGGGCGCAAGAGAAACTGCTGCAGAGGGGTCGGCCTGAAGCGCATGAAAGCCAACCGAGCGCGGGAGATCTTCCCAAGAGCCAGCTGTCTCAGAACAGCAGCAGCAACAGCAAGAGCAACAGCAAGAGCAGCAGCAGCTGTTGCAGCAGTATCAGTAGCAGCAGCGGTGGGGGCCGCGGTGGGTGCATTTACGTTAGTGGCTTTGCAGAAGGTAGGGACCGGTCTGACTTGCGTCTTCAACCGCACGCCGCTTCTCCTTTGTCATTGATCTACCTGCGCCTCGGCGATGCTCCTCAGCTGGCTGAAGAAGTCGAAAAGAAGCTGAGGGCATTTATAGGTATTTATATCACCATCATGCAGCAAACGCTTGAGTTAGAAGGTGTGCGCGGTGCCGCAGACGGTCGAACTTTGAACTGCCCGTGGTGCTGCAGCGCTCCCTGCAGCGACAGTTGCCGGTGCCGTTGTTACTGCTGTTGCTGCTCCTCTTGCTCTTTCTGGTGCTTTTGCTTCTCATGCTGCTGCTTCTCTTCATGCGTGCATCGAATGTTATCTTCGGCGCGTTGCCGCAGGCTTCGTGGAGAGCGGGGCTAGCCTGCAGCGGCAGCAGCCTCAGGCCGAGTACACGATGGCCGTTGTACTGTACATACAGCGACCGAAAGCCTTTGGCTTTCTTTCCTCTTCTGTAGAAAGGGTTTCCTTCGAACGGTGGTTGCTGCCTGTCTCCATATGTTGGTGTACGCACGAATGCAGCAGCTGCTGCGGCAGCACCAGACTTCGTCGTCAAAGCAGCAGCTGCTGCTGCAGCACGACCCAGTGCTGTCACGGCAGGCACGTGAGAGGCAAGCCATCATGCCTCTCAGCAGCCGCAGTTGCAAAAGGAGGAGCGGCTGTAAAAGCTCCTCACCTGCAACCGCAACAGCAGCAGCAGCAGCAACAGCGGCAACAGCAGCGTTTCACAGACTACCTGCCGCGGGGGGTGAAGCAGCAGCAGGAGGTGGAAAAAGGCGTAAGACGAGTTTTGTTTGCGGTTGTTGAAATAGCAACAGCACGGCAATTTCATCTCCCGCCGCCAAGCGTCAGCCACGACCTCTACGGGTACGAACAAATATGTTAGGTGATAGACGAAAGCAAAACACTTCCGGAGAGAGGGCGAGAGAGAGAGCGAGAGAGAAAAGAATAATGCCCGTCATAGAAGCAGAAAGAAGGCTAATACCACATTAGAGAAACAGATTACAGCCAAAGAGGCTTGAGAAGAAGAGCCACTTACAACTGCGAAGGAAGCAAGCACTAATGCATACACCCAGAGAGCGAAAGAAACAGACACAGAGATCTGTAGAGGCAGCCGTTGACCCAGATACACTGAAACTGAGATGCAAACCCTAAACCCTAAACCCTAAAGAGCAGAGAGGACAGCGACACAAGAAACAAGAAATACGACTGCGCTGCAGCGCAGTCGTATTTCTTGTTTCTTGTGCGCTGCAGCGCAAGGCACGATTCTGTTCATGCACAACAGGCAATACAGAGGTCTGAGAAAGCAAACAGTCACGTAGAAAGCATATCCATAAGGAGACTACTAATCTTCCAGAACACAAGTACGCCAGATGATGAATGCATGCACGAAGCACAAGCAAGGAGAGAGGAGCAGCTCATTCAGGCGCACAAATGGATTCCAAGCGTCTGTCTTCCCGCCCCGGTGCACGGACATAATTCTTTCTGCTGCCGCTGCTTTCGCTGTTGCTGATGCTGTGCTGCAGATATGATATTGTCCTCAGCAGCAACCAGGCCCCCTTGTTGGGGGACTGGGCCCTTCAGCTGCCTCATGCAGTCCGCCTTCTCTGAGGTGTCGCCGTGCGTCTTTCGTCGCCTGGGTTACCATATAATACATATACATATACATATACATATACATATACATATACATATACATATACATATACATATACATATACATATATGTTTATATGTATTCGACTTATATACATAAGTTGGCTCCCTGGCCTTTTCCTTCTGTCTGTTGGCAAAGCTGTACGCAGGACTACTATACATTGCTGCTCGCAGCTATGGTCTTTTCTGTTACTGCGTTGGCTGTTGCCTCTGCCGCTTTTTGTCTGTTTAGCTGCGCCGCTGGCACTTCTTCAGCGGCGCAGTGCAGCTGCTATCCTCCGTGCTGTTTCTGAAGGGGCCTGCGGCGACCCCAGCAGCAGCAGCGATGGTGCAGCTGCTGCACAGCATCTGTTTCGGCTGGTGTTGTAGCCTGACGGCAGGCAGCAACACCCATAGCGTCCACCTGTTTTATTGTCTGTCTTAATGACTACCCTAAACCTGTCCTAAAGGAAAAGGGTGGCTTCTGCTGCTGCTGCGCTGCTGCAGCAGCAAGGCAGCAGCAGCGACGTCGACGCACTACAGCTAAGGATGCTGCATTTGCTAGATTTTCCAGCTGCTGCTGCTTCTGAGGTAAACCTTATGCTGCTACTGCCGGGGCAAAAGTTTAGGTCTTGCTCGTGCTGCAGCACAAGTCACGTTACTGCTGCTAAAGCAACACTCACGCCGGCGCCGCTGCAGCAACACCGTCGCTGCTGCTGCAGCAGGGCGGCGTTGCTGAAGCAGCACGCCGGGTTGCTGCAGTAGCAAACCAAAAGCAATAAGTAGTGTCTTTGCTCGGATGGCGGTGTTGCCGTCTTTGATGCTACGCCTTTAGTGCTGGAGCAGACTCTCCAGGCAGGGGCCCCTCTGCTCGTTGTGCCCTCTTCAATTATTGTCCGGGGCGCCCTCGCTTAACTGAAGGGAGGTCTGCGATCTCCCCTGCTGCAACTGCAACAGCAGCTGCAGCACCGCAGCAGCAGCATCAGCTGGCAGTGCAGCGGCAACCGAAAGCCCTTTCCGTTGCACACAAGTGAAAGCAACAAAGAAATGAGGACGGTAGCCCCACAGCCCCACGACCCCATGCGCACGCGGCAAAGAAGACGCATGCGCAGTTGCGCTCTCTCCCTTGGGCTGTACAGCAGCCCACCGCCACAAGACACCCGAGATACACTGCTGCACTGCTGCTGCAATGCTGCTGCTGCTGCTGCTACTGCTGCTGCTATCAGGCAGAGGCTGCGACATCCTCTGCCATAGCAGCTGCCTCCGGCGCGTCCCCGTCGAGCTCAATGTCTCCGCCGTCCGCCGCCTCTACGGGAGCAGCAGGAGCAGCAGCAGGAGCAGCAGCAGGCGCCGCAGCTGCAGCATCAGTACCCGATGCAGCTGGAGCAGCCGCAGCGCCGTCTGCTGCTGCAGGAGGGAGGGTCAGGGACGTCATCTCCTGCTGCTCCGGAGCTGCTTGCCTCCTCTTCAGCGATGGCGGGGTAGAAGGCAGCGTGAAGCTCAACGCAGCAACAGCAGCATTTTGCTGCGCCGCGGAGGCGCCCCCACTGGAATTTGCTGCTGCTGCTGCTGCCGGTGCAGCAGTCTCTGAAAGACGCAATGCAAGTGACACGCAACAATAAACCTCAACAAATAGCTGCTGCCGTTGTTCAACTGGATCAAGGTGGAGTACCACAGCAGCAGCAACAACAACAAGAGCAGCAGCAACATCACCAGTAGCTCGAGGTACGTACGGCTGTCCTTTGTCCAGACTTTGTTTCTAAAGAGGCCATCTTCCCCTAACTCCCCCATCCACCCCTGAAGCAAGCGGAAGCATGAGACATAATCGAGGGCGTGCATGCAGCACTCGTTGAGGGAGAAGGAATAAAATAGAACTGGCAGCAGCAGGAGCCCGTGCACGCAAGAAGAGAGCAGAATGAGAGGGAAGATGAAGGGCGCTACAGCAACTCAGGACACCCTCGACTGGTGAATTGCGCGTGCAGGCGGCTAAAGGGCCTAGCTACTAGGGTTTACGAATTAGGGTTTAGGGTTTGGGCTCACGGGGCGTTCGGGATGGAGGAAGTTGCAACTGGGGTTCTGGCAATTCTGTCCATAGCGGCATTTCACTGGAGGATGCAAATAAAAACAAGAAGACCCGAAGGGACACCGCGGGAAGTTTGCGCATCGAATCGCCGGGTGTATGTAATTACACTTCGTGCCGAACGGACAGTCAGGCCACCGCAAACAGCGGCGCCGCACCTGAAAAACACGAGCAGCACCAGCAGCAGTAGCAGCAACAGCAACATCACTGTTATATGCACCAACCAAAGCCGTAGCTACCACGGTAGCAGCAGCATCAGCTAGAACAGCAGCAGCAGCAACTGCTCGAGCAGCTGCTAAGCAGTAGCTCCAGCAGCAGCTAGTTCAGAGCGTAGGCAAAGGAGAACCAACGAAAACGGCGAGCCGTACACGGAAGGAGACAGATAACGCAGAGATAGAGTATGCAGGAAGTGGAAACACTCACTTTGGCCTGAGGAACCCCAGCCCCCGCCAAGTGGGTGTAGGGCTGCTGCTGCTGTGGCTGCTGTTGCTGTTGCTGCTGCTGCTGCTGCAGCGGCATTCGTTGGTGCGGATGCGGCTGCTGCAGCATAGAATGTGCTACAGGAGCAGCGGCAGAAGATGCATGCAAAGGGAAGGGACTGTCTCCTACGGCCCCGTGCTCAGCAGCCAAGAACGCCTCCACAAACCTGGGGTTCGGCCTGCGCACAGCAGCAGCAGCAGCAGTAGCGAGAGCGGCAGCAGGTGCAGCGGGAACTTCAGAATTAGGGCGCAGGGAAAGAGTGAGAGAAAAAAGACAAACAATGGGGAGACAGCAAAACATCGACGGCTCTCAGTCCCCTAAAAGCGGAGACAGGCGCAGACGGAGGAGGATGCGTAAATAAATGTAGGGAGGCGGAAGCGAGCAAGGCAAAGGCGGCAGATTAAATGCAAATAGCAGCCACAAAGGAGACACCATCTGGTGCAGAGAAACCCCTGAAACACCTCCTCACTTCAATATCGCTTTGGGGCCGCGCTGCAGCGCAGCCTCCGGGACAGACATATCTGCCGGAGCTGTCGCTGCGACAGGCACCAGCGGCAGCTGCTGCTGCTGCTGGAGCAGTTGCTGCTGCTGCATGAGCTGCTGCTGTTTCATCTGCTGCATCTCGTACGCCGTGGGTTGCTGCGCCTGAGACCGGAAAATGTCTCCGGGAGCAACAGCGCCAGGAGTTTGCTGCTGCGGCTGCTGCTGCTGCTGCTGCGGGTGTGCTGCAGGAGCAGTGACCCAGACAGGAGCTGATGAAGGGGACGGCGTATTCCCCTTGCTGCTGGTGCTGCCCATGAGGTAAATAGAGCGCGACATAGGTGGCGTTTTGCTGCCGTTGCTGCTGCTGCGGCTCCTGCTGCGGCTTCTGCTGCGGCGGCTACGGGGTGGGGAACGATGCGACCTGCCGCTACGCACGGAGGTGCCGCTGCGGCTGCTGACAGCCTGCAGCAGAACAGAGACACCGCAACACAACAGAGACACCCCAAATACAGGCTAAGAAATGCATGCAAACAGCGCATGCACTCACCCACCTTTGCATGCATGCACGCAGACACCCCAGCAGCACCATAGCAAACCCACTCATAGAAAAAAAACACAAGTATGCGGCAGCAGACAGAACAGTGCAGCAAAGCGAAAGGAAGCAAAGGAAAGGAGCAGACGAAGCAAGGAGGCACAACTACAACTCCACAGGCAACAAGGAGACGGGCGCAGCAGACACGCATTGCTCATGGACATAACTCTGCTGCAGAGTCTGCTGCAGAAGAATATAAAGGCAACAGAAACAAAAGGTCGCCCTCTGCAGCAATAACGCATATCAAGGAGAGCCACAACAACAGGCGCAAGCAAATGCCGCGCACTCAGAACGCAACTAACACAACCAAACAACCTTGACCCTGCTGCTGTTGTTGCTGCTGCTACGGTAGCGGTGCTGACTCACGGCCTGCTCTGCGGCGCGCATCAGGATGAGGCGGCGGGAGATCGCTGCAGCACAAGACATTGCATCACATGCTTCCTTCACCTACAAAGATATACTGCTGTTGCTGCTGCCGCAGCCACACAAGTTGCCCCTGCTGCTGCTGCTGCTGCTACTACTACTGTTGCTGCTGCTTGTGCTGTGCCCCACTGTCACTTCGAGATCCACGCCCCTCCCCGCGAGATGCTTCATGCTGCGCGCTGCTGCTGTATCTGTGGCTGCTGCTGCTGCTGCTGCTGCTGCTACCATGTCTGCTGCTGCTGCCCTGCTTGCTGCTGCTGCTGCTGCTAGACCCGCGCGACGTCCCATCGCTCGTGCTTGAGTGCTTCGCACTGCTGCTGCTGCTGCCGTGCTTGCTGCTACTGCTGCTGAGATGCTTTGACCTGCTGCTGCTGCGGTGTCTCCCGCTGCTGCTGCTGCTGCAGGCAGCACTTTGCTGCTGCAGCTCCCGCTGGAGCCAGCGAGTGAAGTCATCAGCCTGCATAAACACCCCACAGAAGTGACAGCAGCAGCTGCTGCAACAACCAGAGGGACACAGAATGGAGAAGACATAAAGACAAGAGGGCGAGTCAAATGATCTTAAGAAGACCGCAGCCGCAGCAGTAGCACAAACTGCACCAGAGGCATTCGGCAATTGCCACCACTCGCAGCAGCAGCAGCAGCTAAAGGCACAGCTGCAGCAAGCCTGCTCACTGGCTGCCCTAGGAATTCCTTGAGCTCCTCCAGAAGACGATCCGTTGGCGCCTTCTCGCGTAGCAGCAAATGCAAAATGTACTCAGCGAGGATCTGCGCATCGTCAGCGTCGTCTTCATTCTTGCTGCTGCTGCTGCTGCTGCCGTGGTGACCGTTGCTGCTGCTGCTGCTATCATTCGCCCCACCGCTGGGGGTCAGGTAAGACACCCGTAACTCTTCTGCTATACGCTGTTGCAGCCGCTTCGGGGCTCCGCTGCTGCTGCTGGCAATTGCTGCTGCAGCGCTGGCCATATCAAAGCCGTTGCGGGTGAAAACCTCCGCCGTCATTTTGTTGTTGCTGCTGTTGCTGCTGCCGCTGTTGCTGCCGTTGCTGCTGCTGCCTTCTGCTGCTCCTGGTTCTGGTAAGGATGCAGCGCCTAAACAGCCACGAGCAGCAACACAAGCAAAGGCGAATACGCCAAAAGGTGAACTAGTCTGTGGGAAAACGGACGTGACGGATTGCCGCTGCCGCCGCTGCTCCTGCTGCCGCTGCTGCTCCTGCTGCTGCTACCGGGGTCCACGACGACAAAAACAAGAATACGCCGCTGAGGGCGCGCGTCCTTCCTTCCAAGTATATAGACACTTCGTTTAAAATCAGAACCCCTCCCCAGAAGAGCTCCCTCCCGCGACCTATGCGGAAGCTGCTGCTGCTGCTGCTGCGGCTGCTCCTATTGCTGCTCCACTACTGCTGGTGCTGCTGATGCTGCCACAACCCCCAAGCTAAGTAGAAAGAAAGGAAGCAATTAACATGCAAAGGTCCTGGGGCAGATGGACTGCTGCACGCAGCACCAGATGATGATGTTCCTGCTGCAGCAGCCCATGCGGTGCCGCTGCTGCTGCTGCAGCAGCAGCCTCTTGGCTGCTGCTGCAGCTACATGATTCTTAGAGAATCCTGAGTTCGTCCATACTTATGAACTTCCCAGGGAAAAAAGCTTGTTCACTATCTGCGTTTTTTTAACTTCTTCCTTTACTCCAGCAGCTGCAGCAGCCTGGCCGTCGTCGCCCCGCAGCCTTCATTGCTGCAGTTTGTAATGTGGCGGGGAACTAAGACATTCAAGCAGTTTTTGCCTTAATGATTACAGTGTGTTGATTTGCCCTTGTGCTAGCTTGTGCGGTTGTTGTTGCTGGTCTAGTGTGCCTTTGGAGCAATCGGCATCAGACAACGCATGCATTATGGATGCAACACGGCTTTTCTAAAGATGGAACGCCAACACCTAGCGGGCCTTAGAAGGCAGACGGCACGCATGCTGAAGTACAGCAATTGTCTACAGTGTTAGAGCAGACAGCAAAGCAGAGTTTGGTTATGCTTGTATAGGAGGTCGCTTCGCAACGTTAGTTGCAGGGCAGCGCGTTGCAGCTCACCCTTGGTGAACCCTCTCAACAAGTGCTAAGCAGCCCCTTGGGCCTCTCTGTGTCCAGCACATCTGGGGATTGGAGAAGTCAGCTACTTTTCGGGGTGTCTCATCGTAAATCTTTTCGGTCAGCTGCAGCTCGCGGCAGGATGGGTGCGGGTAACACATCCCACCCCCATAGGGGTGAGGCCCAATGCATACATGGTATTGAGTAGTACCGAAGCTGCTTCAAAAAGCTTAGAGAACTGAAGATGCTCACCTGAGATCTATGTCAGAACCTTAGTCCTTTCCTCCTCGAGCATCAACAAGATTGATCAGCATCTGCTGGTTAGCTCGCACCAAATCCTTATCGGTATCCGATCCAAAGGAAAATGTCTTCACAGCAAGACAGTACATGAAGGATGCCTCCTCCCTTACCGATCGTCCAGCTGTCACGTCGCGCCGCGATGCTGGGGCAGTGGACAAGTTCCTTGTTTCTAAACCCTAAAACACTATACCCGAAGAGCTATACGTGCTTTTGGGAACTTTATTCTTAGAAGGGGAGGAAAGAGAATGGCCATTTTATCTCCGTAAGGCACCATCTTTCCGGACCAAACCAGAAGAATGGAAACCTTCCGATATGCAATGAGATGTAGGTTTATTCGCGAGCCGGCAAGGAACGAGCCATAGGAGAAATGAGAAGACAACAACGGAAGCCATCGACAGAGAGCTAAATCAAGAAGTATCACTATTTGGTGAACACATGTCCAACCGCAGACCCAAAACTGCTACATAAGCATTTACTACAGAACAGATTCCAAGAGAGAGGGAATAGGCAAAAAGTCGTGGGGCGGACCGCGAACTCTGGTAACCTTACCGAGGTGGCGAAACAAGCACAAAACAGAGAGAAAACGCCCCTTCCATCGCGGTGGCTAAGAGAAGAAAAGCAGACTTGGAAATGAAGCAAATAGAGACACCATCGATACCGGAACTGCAGTTGCCAGCCCCACTCAGACAAATACTCGCAGGTGAAACTAACAACAGCAGGAGAATTCGGCACTCAGAAAGCCAGGGAGACGTAGCGAGCCGTTCATCAGCTTTTTTTTGTACTAAATAATGTTACACTATTGGATATTGCAGACGCAGGAAAAGACCGAAGCAACTGGAGAAGCAAGACTCCGAGCCGCACGTCGATGGGGCCAAACCCTTAGGGGCCAACCAAGCGAACAGTCAATCGCCTTGGCGCCCACTCAACGTGCGGCCCAATGAAGCCGAAAGAAATGACAACCGCACCAGCAGATCCGCTCCGAGTTAACGCTGTGCTTGTTTGAGTCGCTTGTCAGGAGTTGCTGGCTCTTCTAGGCACAAGCAGCGAAGCGGATCTGGTGTCTAAAACTGCAGCGGCGAGGCGCATCCTTCCTCTGTATTCATTGGCTCGCCCTCTGCGTGTACGCTTCGCAGATGATTGACAGGACACTATAATCGGCAGAAGCATTGGCATGAAATGCTAGACCAGTTCAGAGATAGGTCAATGCAGGGCTTCGATGTTACACGTTTTCACCACATTATCCTAGGCATGCCAGTGAAGGGTGAGCATGCTACTTCCAGGAGACAATATTCAGGTCTACTTGCAATGCTGCCGTTAGGCAACGTCTGCCGTTCAGTTCTCCTTAAGACCCTGCTTCCATTCCTCCTAGACGTACCAACGGCATGTTCATCGTCTGCGCTAAACGGAATAGCAGCAGGGTCCCAAGGAGAAATGAGCGACAGATGCCCACAAGCGGCAGCAGCAACCATGGCAACAGCATCAATGGCAGCAGCAAACATCGTCAGTGCCAGCAGCAGCAACGGTAGCGGCAGCCAAAATACTGTCTGATTCAGCCGCTGCCGGCTTTGTTGCAAGTAGCGTTTTCCTCAGAAGGTGGAAAGAGTAGTATATTACACCGATCAATGGATACTGGGAACAATATGGGCCTAAAGACCTGGTCAAGTCAGGCTGGTGAACAACTTTCGCACAGCAGCGCATTCGGGCAGCAAGGCGTTCATAGACGCGCTGTTAGTGAGTGGAACCATTTTTATGATTGAGCAGCTTGGCGTCGTTTTATCCTTGTGGCAAAGATGAAGGCAACACCAAACCTGCTGTTCGCTGTTCCGGCGGGAGAGGAAGTGCTAAGCGAACCTCAGGTCTCATGTAAAGGGAGATCAGAAACGTGCTGAAGGTCTTCCTTTACAGTATCATCAAGGGCTCCTTCGCCTACGCTGAACACGCGAGCAGGGAAACAGTCCAAACAATCCAGGCAAAGGACATCTCCTACGCGGTCAAGAGAGAAGGCCACACTCTGTATGGTTCTTGTGGCTAAATAAAGTCCCCTGAAGAAAAGAAGGGGAAAAGGCGAAGAAATTCAGAGAGGTCACACAAGAATCGCAGCAGGTAGAAACCCCTCTGGAAGCGCGGTCCCGCGGAGATCAAAGAAGACTACCTGTCATGCATAAGTCTTTCTCTAATGGTTGGGCAGAACAATTAGAGGCCTAGTACTACAATGTTGAGTGGTAACTTGAGAGCAAGGCCCTCCTTCTTGGGCTGGAAAGCGCATTCCTTGTCCTCCGTGGAACCCAAAAACGAGACAAACCAGCGAGAGAAAATGAATGTGAACGTAACAATATTCATCCATAGGTAGAACCCCCGTCTCAACTTCTCCAGAGAACGTCTGAAGAAAAGGCAAAACCTTAAAGTCATTAGAAGGAACCCCTTGAAGATTTGCTAGACCGGATGAAGGATGACCGACACGCACTTAGTATACCTCCGGGGGCTCGCGGCAGACACTGGCGAGCTTCCCCCTTCCTTGAAAAGGTGACGTTGTTCCAAACAGCAAAGGCTGGTTGGCTTTGCAAGCAAGTGAAGGCGCCTTGCAGCGCTAGCTGCAGCGTGGTGAGCTGTGACTCATGTAAGGCAACTTCCTACCCTAGCCAAATAAATGCCCCTGGGCCACTGTGCCAGATAGTCTGGACACTGGAGGGGAGGCCCACTGCATTTAAGGAGCTCTTACCTTGAGTATTTTGGCTCCACTGTCGCTCACGACAGTTGTTGTATTGGGACTCTCGTTATCCTCTCTGCATTATCCCCAAGCCTTATTGCAACAACTCCCATGACTCTACACTTGGTGACTGGGAGAAGCGCTCAGACACTTCTAGGAAAACTCCTCCAAAGCATTTTTGAACCCTTTGCTACTACTGCCACTGTCATGAAGATCGTCGGCAGAAAGGGGAGTCTCATTACGGTACCGACGGGTTGGTGGAGGAGCTATAGGCAAGTACGTGAGTAAATTTGAGGTGTACATTTGAACTACCCAGAAAAATAATTTTAAAAATAAATGAGTTTACAAGGATCTCCTACTACGTCTTCGTGCAGATAATAAGGCAGCTACAGACACCCTGCAGGGCCTCAAGACAGGGGCCCCCCGTCATCCACTTTGCCACAGGGTACGTTCCTGCTGCTTCTGCGGCTGTTGCGGTTTCTACAGTTGCTGCCGCTGTTTCTTTTAACGCCGCTGCGAAGATATTTGAATCCATGTATTCTATTGTAGAGGCAGTTGTGTTTGTTGGGGGCCTAGGTAGCAGTATTTTTTATATGGTGTATGTACAGTTGCGATCTACGGCCGCCGCCGCTGCCGCCACAGTAGTGTGGCCCCCCTTGCTGCTTATAATATAAATGCGTTAGTACTTTCTGTAATGTATTAGGATCAACCCTGTGACGTCTCGAAATGAACGTCTTGTCTTCCGTTTCTCTCCCCCTACCACCTGAGTGACCCCAGCAGGCAACAGCAGCAGCAGCAGTAGTTCGCCCGCCATGCACCCCACAGTCTGCGCTGCAGCTGCAACGGGGGATTATCCAGCTGCGTTGCGGGACCCACTGCGCCCCACGGGAGCCTGCGGAGCCACCTTGGTGCCTCCTCTCGCAGCGCTAGGTGCTGGCGGCGGGCCGCCTGCTGCGAGCTTGCCTGCTGTCTGCTCTCCTTTGTTTCGGCTCTTCTGTCCCCTGACACTCCTTGAGGCAGACAGGGGATGGCTTGTGGGGTGGGGGCTGCCGGATGGAACAGCCGTTGCCTGCAGCCTCCTCCCGCCGCTGCCTCCGAACCTCGTCGCTCTCTTCCTGCAGCAGCTCAATGAAAGGCTCCTCAAGTCATCAGCCCCACATAAACCCGAACAAGGCACATGCAGCAGCAGCAACAACAACAGCAGCAGCAGCTGCGGCGACAGCAGCAGCAGCAGCAGTAGTAGCCGCAGCAGGAGCAGCAGCACAGGAAAGGAAGGAGATGAAGGCGACATTGTCTTTGACTACCACGTGCTGCCGCGGCCAGTGGAGCTCATCGGTTGGTGGCGGGGACGCGACTTGAAGGCCACTTGCCCCTTTCCACAAGACGAGGTGCTTTTATTGATGCAGCAGCTGGGGCAGCAGCAGCAGCGACAGCAGCAGCAACAGCAAGAAGAGTGGGACAGATCTGGGTTTGAGGCATTTCATATAGCCATTTGGCTGGATCTCTGGTTAGAAGGGGCCTCAGGCCTTCCAGTGCCTTTGAGTGTCGTCTCTCACGCAGCAGCAGGAGCCAATGCAGCTGCTCCTGCTGCAGCAGCAGCTGCTGCTGGAGGCACGCATATAGTGCGGAGCTCGGGAGCAGACACAGCAGCAGGGGAAGGCCCCCCCGTACCATCAACAACCCCACAACAACCACTACCTGCTGCTTCTCGCTGTGTGGTGTTCTTGTATAAGCTGCCTTCTTGGGTCAGCACCAGCACCCTTGCTGCTGCTCCTCACGATGCAGCACAGGCTTCTGCTGCTGCCGCTTTCGTTCAGAGGCCAACAGCAGCGCGGCGTCTGCTGCAGCAAGTGGCTCGGGGCATCGGCGCAGGTGGCCAGCAGCAGCAGGAGAAGCAGCAACACCAGTTGCAGCTGCAGCAGCGGGCAGACGAGAGCGAGCAGTTGTGCGGTTTCGAGGCCTATCTGGCGCTCCTCAACGTCTCTGCTGCTGTATACAGCAGCATTCAGCAGCAGCTTCGTTGCTGGAGGCTGCTGCAGTTGCGTCAGCACACTGAAAAAGCAGCAGGAGGAGGAGCAACTGCAGGTTCGGCAGCAGCGACGCCAGCAACGCCAGCGGCTGGAGGCGCTGGGACCTCTCAGTGCAGCGCTGCGTCGCAGCAGGAGCAGCAGGAAGAGGGAGAGGAGGATTTATCTGAGTCTGTTCCTCGCGCTTGTTTTTCTGGGTGTCTCTCTGCATTACGTTGGTTGTTTTGCTTTCTATTGCTGTCGTTGGCGCAGTGTGTTGGCGTACTGTGTCGGGGTGTATGTACACTGCGGCTGTGGAGGCCCCTCGCTGCGCCTGGCAGCAACCTGTGGCTTTCTGCCTCACTGCAGCAAATTGTTATGAGGTTTAGGATATGCGGGTCGTGGCCGGGGGCGCTGCGTCGCAAGCGGCGGTTTGCTGCTGCACTGGAAGACTGCAGCCTTAGGGAGCAGCAGCAGCAGCAGCAGCAGGCGGCTGCAGCAGCAGCAGCAGGTAAGCTGCAGCTGGGCGACACGTGCGTGCCTGCCCTTGTGTCTCCTCATCCTCGGCTTCCCCGGCGGTCCTTGACGGGTGGTTTGTCTGTCTCCGCGTTGTGCCTATACACCGGAATTGCTGCTGTAGTGATAGACGTGCTGCTGGGTCTCTTCCTTCCGCAGCTGCTCGCTGTCCTCATTTATAGGGGCATTCCTGCTGATGCGTGCTCACCGGAGTATCTCTCACGCCTCAAGAACCCGCCTTCAGAGCCAACAGCTTTGCCGCCCCTTTGGCCTGTCTCTCTCAGCGAAGCAGCTGCTGCACAGCTGTATCCATTCCCTACCGAGCAGCAGGAGCAGCAGCAGCAGCAGCAACTGGAGCAGCAGCAGCTGGAGGCTGTCCAGGAGGCAGAACGAAGCGGCACGGAAACCGAGCAGCAGCGTCTCTTGCTGCTGCAAGAGCTGGGGCAGCCGCAGCAGCAACAGAAGGAAGAAGATCTCTCTGGGGTGGAGGTAGCAGGAAGAAGCCGCAAGGCCCAGAACGGTTCGAGAGAGCTGAGCTGCTCCGCTGCAGCAGACACCCCGTCAGGGGCATGCCCAGCTTCAGGAGGAGGAGCAGCAGGAGGAGGAGCAGCAGGAGAAGCAAGAGCTGTTGCTGCAGTGTCTCGTTCTGCTCCTCCTGCATGGCGGGAGCTGATGGCGGAGCCCACATCAACTTTGCTGCTGCGGCTGTTCAGCGGGTGTTACTGCTTTTTGCATGTAGATTTACTTACAGCGCATGTGCAGTGGCTTATGGACTTCCCCGCAGGCCTCAAGCTGAACGCCAACTTAACTTGGGTATTGGGCTCTGTTGTCTTGACGGCCTCTCATTTATGGAATGACCTCACGGCGTACATACACTCCGCTGTGGTGACTGCGGAGCAGCGCAAACAAGGTTTGCTGCTGCAGCTCCAGCAGCTGCAGCAGCAGCTGCACCAGCAGCAGCCGCACCACCACCACAGCCAACACAAACCACCGGGCCTCTTACACTCTCTGAACCAGATAGGTGCAGCGGTCTCGCATATTCTGCGGTCATTGCTCTGGCAGCAAGAGAGCGAGCATCCGGCAGCTCCCACCAACCCGAACACACTTGCTGCTTCCCAGCCACCCCTCCTTGCCCCCAACAGCAACAGCAACAGCAGCAGCAGCGGCAGTAGCGGCAGCAGGGGTTTGTGGGGCGCGTTTGTAAGGATATGGAGCGCGTGCCACTTGTGGCTGAAGACAGGGCTGGGCTCACTGCTTATGACGTTCCGGTTGGGGTGGCTGGGGCTTTCTGCGTCTCTGTTTGCTGCTGCATCTGCGGACTTGTTGATGGTGGGGACACTGCATATCTTCTACGTCTACCTGGTCTGCGCTAGGTTGCTGCACGTCAACCTAAAGAGTCTCCATTCGCTCTTCCTTCTCTTCAGGTAAATGCCTGTCTCCCTTGCTTCCACCCCTCCCCCAACTGTCTGTCTCCTTTTAACTCCTTGGAAGCCAGCTGCCTCGACAGCTGACGCGAACAGCAGGCCTTGTAGTTGAGGCCTTATAACGAAGGCCTTCTCTTCAGTTCTCACGAGGCCCAGAGGGGGCCCCAGCGCAGCCCCTGCAGTTGCTGCGTTGGTGGCTTTAAGGGGGTACTTCCCTTACTAGGACGCAGAGATTAGTACAGCAGCAGCATTTAAGGGAAGCATCGCTGATAGCAAATATTGTTACTTGAGAGACAGCCAAGGCCCTTTGTGGAGGGCAGCGAGCCCCAAGGAGCAGCGCTGGCTGGCCACTAAAAAGACCACTGGTCGCGCTGGTGTCTCCGTGTCTTTATTGGCTTGTGGGGTGTCTCCGTGTCTTTGTTTGTTTGTGGGGTGTCTTCGTTTGTTTGATGTGGAGTGTATGCCTTGGGGTGTCTGGGGAAGCAGAACAACTAGGAGCTGATCGTGGCTCGTCTCGCTTGGGGAGATGTCTTGTTGTTTGTTTACGGCGTGTGGGCTCTGTTTATTTTATTTATTGTTGTGCTGGCGGGATATCCCCTTGTCTTTGTTTGGTTGTGTTTGGCCTGTCTCAGCATCTTTGCTTGTTTGGTCTCTATTTGTTGGCTTGCTTATTTGTTTGTTTGCCTATGTGTTTGGTTAACTGCTTATTTGATTCCTCTACTTGCTGGTTCAATGTGTCCGCTTGTTTGTTTTTTTGTTCTGTTCGTTTGTTCTCTTTATTTATTTATTCAGTCAGCTTATTTGTTTTGTTTTTTAGTTTAATATATTTGTTTATATTTACGTATTTATTTGTTCATTTCTCTATTTGTTTGTTTGGTTCTGCATGCAGGGGACAGAAGTGGAATGTGCTGCGCCGGCGTGTGGACTCAGCGGACTTGCAGATGGACCAGCTGCTGATTGGGTGTATATTGTTTACAATTACAGTTTGTCTCTTCCCCACAACTTTGGTGTTTTATATTTCTTATCTCCTTCTCTGGCTCCTTGTCTTCGGGTCGCATGCGCTGCTCCGGCTCGCTGTCTGTCTCTTCCTTGCCTATCCCACGTGTCTCCTCGCCTTCAGGGCGGCGGCCCCACACCTCCTCCCCGCCGGTGTCTCCTTCGAGCCTCTCACGGCCCTCAACAAACAAAGCAGCAGCAGCAGCAACAACAATAGCAGCAGCAGCAGGTGGAATAGTAGCAACAACAGCAGCAATTGGAACAGCTGCAGCAGCAATAATGCTCGTTGCAAACTGCTCCACTCAGACAAACTAGACACATGCCCACAGACACCAACCGATGCCCCTGCTACTGCGTCTCCAGGGACCGATCCTGCTGCTGCTTCTGCTGCTGCTGCAGCTGCTGCTGCAGTCTCCACACCTCGCAGCAGCGACAATATATATTTTATGCTGAGGGCTCACCCCATTTCTTACGGAGACATCATTTGGCCACCGGTCTTCGCGGCGGCCCGCAACACACTTACGTCTCTTCACCCTTCTTCCTTAGTCCCTAAAATACTGCAGGGGGACATCATCAGGCTCTCGAGCCACAACTCAGCCTGGCCTTTAGCTGACGGCTGAAGTGTACGAACACCTGGGGTGTCCAGACAGCTGAGGTGTACAGACAGCTGAGGCTACAGAGCCATCTTTGATAAGGGTAGGCAAGGCCACGAGGAAGATATATGGGGGGGCCTACAAAGGGATTTTGTGCGTTCCCGGCTTTCTTGCTCTGCTGGGATGCCGCTGTCTGTCTCCTTTTTTCGTCTCCTCTGGTGTCTCTGCTCCCCCTTTTACACTCTCAAGTGTATTGTGTCTTTGTCTTTTACGGTCTGTCTTGGCTAGCAGCTCGTTACTGCTGCTGTTACTTCTGAGGGAACCTCGGGGCCTTTGGAGCCACAGCGACCCGAAGGAGACAGCTTTTTGACTGTGGCTCCAGCCCAGAGACTCTAAACCCTTATTTAACCCTATCTTATCAAGCGTCTCTAAACTGCAGCAAGCGAGCAGTAAGAGGCAGCAGCAAAACCGTCTCCTGCATTCACTAACACTGTCTAAAGCGCAACTTTGTGGCTCCCTGCCGCAGTGCTGCTGCCACTCGTTCTTCTGGGGACAGACACCCCAAAGGGGAGAGTCTGTCTCTCAGGAGACGGCCGCTATTAGCCGGTTTTCAGGGCAATAGTATACGGGGGTCCGGCGTCTTAGGAGACAGCTTGCGAGGAGACAGTCTCTACCCAGCCCCGGTAGAGAGTCCTAGAAAACAATCTCCTATAGAACGGCATTTTGGGGACAGTGAACATCAGCAGACAATCCCTCAGGAAACAGTTCAGTACCTGGGGCACAATGTTTGTATTGTGGCAGCGGAAAGGCTTGCCTAGCGGGGGTTGGTCTGTCAGGCGACTGTACAGATAAGGAGACAGTTAAGCTGGAGACAGCTTATTAGAACGCAATCTCCGGAGGGACAGTCCCTGAGGAGACAGTCTGCGTACAGACGGTGTCGTAGGAGGCACCTTAATATAAGACAATACATTAAGATACAAATTGCCAGTAGGAGGCAGGCTTAGTACGGGACAGTTGGAGGTGGCTTTCTAATGTGCCTTTATATGCATATATATTAATGTACCTTTATGTGCATATATATATATATACGTTACATGTACAATTATCTATTATAAATGTACCTCTATATATGAACCTTCTGAGGAGACAGGGCAGCCTGCAGCCTGCTGGGGAACGGCTCGTTAGGAGACAGTCCACGGAGACACTTCACCAGGAGACTGTCTCCAACTTAAGACGCCCAGCAGCCTAAGGCCGTACCCGATTCGTCTTCTTTGCTGTGGTTCAGCGCGCTTTCCTAGTGTGCCTTATAAATATAGATGTACATTTATACAATATATATACTAAGCGTACCTTACTAAGCGTACTTTCATGCACATAGCTGCACGCATATATTCATTATATATATATATATATATATATATTTACGCATGCACCGACGGGAGTGCTTTTCTATCCACAGCTAAAAACGCATGAGAAGAGACTCGCATGAATTTTGCAGGCAAGTTTAGGTGTCTAGGCAGCGCGAGAGAGGCGTCAGCGCCCTAAAGAATGAAGTAGTCAGAGAGAGGAGACAGGTAAGGGTTTGGGGTTTGGAGTGTCTGCCTCCTCCCCGCAAACGCCAGAGGCATCTGAGGAAGCCCTTAGAACGAAGACAAATGTCTCGCCTGCCAGCTAGCAGCAGAAACAAACCAACAAACAAACAAACAAACAAATTTGTTTACTTGAACAAAATAAAAAACGAGACAGTCTCCGTTATGCTGAGCTGCAACTTAACGGCCTTAGCCCCGTCGCCGCGGCCCCACACGAACTCGCGGGTCTTCGGGCTCTGTTTCTGCTGCTGCTGTTGCTGCTGCTTGTGCAGAAGATGCAGGAGCAGCAGGACCCGTAATAGCAGCATCTGGGGAGGGTGTCCCTGCAGCAGCAGCAGCAGCACGTCTCAGCTGCTGCAGCATGAGCTGGCAGGCCCGTTGCATGCCTGCAGCACTCATTGCTTCGTCAGAAACATCTGCTAAAGAATAATATCTCCACGATCCAAATGATGGAGGCCGCACAACATCTGCGGCGTCTGTACACCGCGTGCTGTCAGTAGCCTCACTGCAAGCCCCAGGGGACTCCCCTCGAGCTGCAGCGGGTCGCTCCAGCAGCACCACTCGCTGCTCCTCCGCCCCACGCCCACGTGGTGCTGCAGCAGCGTCAGACGCCCCTGCTGCTACTTCTGCTGTTGCTGATGCTGCCTGTGTTTCTGCTGCTGCTGCTGAAGTTTGGCTCGCTGGGTGTGGACTGTCAACGGTCGGAGTTGTCGGGCTGCTGCTGCTGCTAGCAACGGTAGATGCTTCTGCTCCTCTTGCTGTACCAGTTTCTACTGAACCTGCAGCCAAATCTGCAGAGGCAGCAGCAGCTGCTGCAGGGGTCTGTCTTGTAGGGGTCTGCCTTGTAGGGGTCTGCCTTGTAGCAGGTGGCTGCTGCTCCTCAGCAGGCGGAACAGCAACAGCTCTCATGTGCTGGTGCTCCGTGTCTCCACTGTCAGCAGCACCACCTGCAGCAGCAGCAGCAGCAGGTGGATCCCTTGGTATTCTGAGCGCAGCAAACGTCTGCAGCAACCGCTGCTCCAGCTGTGCATCCCCGGATGCAAAGACAGGCAAAGACTGACAAGGCTCATCTGCTGCAGCAGTGGCTGGTGCTGCTAACGTCCCAGGGAGGTTGGCGTTGCGGTGTACAGACAGGGGCGGGTCGCCCCCAGGTGCTGCTGCTGCCATTGCAGCACGGTGCCCATAAGCCTCTAGCCTCAAGATCTCAAGTAGCTGCTGTTCCCGGAGTTGCCGTTGATGCTGAGGCTGCTGTTGCTGTTGCTGCTGCTGCTGATGCTGATGCAAGGGTTGGTGCTGTTGCTGTTGTTGCTGATGCACGACCGTTGTTGTTGTTGCTGCTGCTGCTACGCCCCTTCCCGTCGCTGCTGCTGCTCTATGGCTAAGGCCTTCGAATTGCTGCTGTTAGGGGAGGAGGATGCAACGGCCCATCGAGAGGTACCCTGAAGAGTGCAGAAGATGAGGCTGTTGTTTATGCTGCTGCTGCTGCTGCTGCTGCTGTTGTAGGGGGCTTGCAGCAGCAGCGCACGCAGACAGTACAGACCGCACAATAAAAGGCCTCTTCTGTTTGTATAGAAAAAACAGAAATTCCTGCTGCTAAGTTTGTCGTCGTAGCAGCAGAGAAAGCAAGAAGCGGTAGTTAGAGTAACTGGAGACAGAGGGCCCTGCCGCCTTGGGCCCGAGGCAGCAGCAGCAGCAGCAGCAGCAACAGCAGCTGTTGCTGCTGCCTGTGCTGCTGCTGCTACGACTGCTCTAAATTGAGTTTGTTGCAGAACCTGCGAGGAGTATTGCGTAAAGAGGCCTCATTGATTATTAATTGCAACTTCTGCCTCTTTGAGTTGAGGCGCCCTTAAACAACTCCCCAGCTGCGGCTTGCAGCAGTAGCAGCAGCAACAGCAGCAGCAGCAGCAGAAGCATCGACGTCTCGAGGCTGTTGCTCTCTATCATTTCTTCTGTCTTTCGCAGGGCTTCTGGGTCTCATTCCCCTGTCTAGGGCACACAGGTTGCAAGCGCTGCTGCTGCCACCGCTGCTGCGCTGCTGCTGCAGTTCCTGCTGCACTCCTCTAGTGTGCGCGGCGGGCTTCGTCGCTTACAGCACCAGCAGTAACAACAGCAGCAATAGCAGGAGAAACAACAGCAATATCAACCGCAGCAACAGCAGCAGCAGCAGCAGCAAAACCGGTGTGTGCGCTTTGAGTCGCTCGAGGGCTTGCAACGCCTGCGGCCCGGCTGTGGTGCCAGCGGAGTCTCCCCCGCTGCTGCTGGTGTTGTTGTTGTCGTTGCTGCTGCTGCTGTGGCTACTGCTGTTCGTTGGCCAAGGCAGCAGCTGCTTGTAGGAAGGAAGAGGCAGCAGCAGGAGGACCCGCTTTGCTGCTGCTTCTGCAGCTTTTGCTTCTCTTCCCTCCTCGTTCGTCTTTGATCCCAGCACCGGCGCTTCCCGTTCCTTGGGGAGCTGCTGCTGCTGCTGCTGCTGCTACTGCTGCTGCTGGGTTGTGCGCAGAGCTTCTGTAGTTCCTGGTGTATATGTTGCTTGTTCGTCTCGTTAGCACTGGGATTTGTCTCGTTAGCACTGGGAGAGGCTGAAGCGTCTCGGGTGTCTCCACGATGTGGAGTGTCTCTTCGCGGCGCGCCTCTCTAGCGCTAATGCGGGTGCAGGGTTCGGGATCGTCTTCAGATATGTGGGGCCCCTGCGTGTTGCCTGAGGGCGCAGCCATTGTGCAGCGGTGGTCCCGCGGGGGAACGGCTGCTGCTGCTGCTGCTGCAGCAGCAGCAGCAACGGGAACAGCTGCAGCAGGAAGCACGGGGTCGCCTCCAGGGTCTCCTAGTGGGACTGGAGACGCCTCTGGAGGCGGGAACGCTGGGGATCGACGGTCCCCAAGGAGACAACCCACTGCTGCCTTCCGGGCCTTCCCTGCTGTTAAGAAGTTCAGTAGGGTGGCCTGCCTTGCACTGCCTGAGGAAGCAGCAAATGCTGCAAGCAGGGTAAAGCCCTATAAAGCCCTGAAGAGACACAGAAGAGACACCGAGACTGAGACGGAGAGCGAGAGCGAGAGCGAAAAAGAGAGAGCGAGAGAGGGAGACAGATAGATAGAGAGACGGGCAGAGCCAGGGACAGAGAGAGAGAGACTGCTCGGTGATAGAACAGGAAAAGAGACAGACATAGAGACGCTAAGAAGGAGACTGCCAGAGAGATAGGTGTAACAATTGAGACACAGACGGAGATGGATGCAGGGGCAGAGGAGGACACAGACAGTTAAGGGGGCAGAAAGGGAGACGGGAACGGAGACAGAATATCTTCTACTCGGAAGCAGAGACAGAGACAGAGACAGAGACAAGGCCACCAAATATACCACATAGCGATGAGCCTCAGGGACAAATGGAGACGCGGAAAGCCTTAGCTTCGTGGACAATAGCAGCAAATGCAGCTACCGAACCGCTACAGTAGTCTCCTTCAAGGCTGTAGGGCTACAGTGCCTCTGGTTTATGTTTAAGGGTTTGTTTGCCTGTGGAAGCTGCTTGCATGCGGGCTGTGTTGATTGTTGTTGCGTGTGCAGTTTGCTGTTTGGGGTGTATGTACAGCTGGGGTACGCGCGGCTGCAGCTGCTGCTGGGTTATGTGGTGCCGGAGATACTGGATGAGGAAGCTTTCATTGAAGAGACAGGCGACAGAGTTCACGAGACAGCGGAGACAGCAGAGGAGCCTCAACCCGCATTGCATGTCCCTTATCGCCCGTACAGTGCGTACCTCCTCCTTTTCCCTCCAGACAAACCACGAAAAAGGAGACACTTAGCGATGCAGCTGCGTTGGAGACGCATGCATGCATGCATACATGCACATCTTCAGGCTGTCGCTAGACCCAGACTTAACCGTCTTCTCTCTCTAGTTCATAACTATATACTTTTATATCTGCATGGAGTTATTTGCATAGGCATGCCAGTACGTATGCTTGTGTAGACTCAACTATATATATATGTATATGTGTATATATATAGACTTGTATTTGGGTATATGCATAGACTCCATATTGAATGATCCCTGCGTAGATGCAGGGAGAGGAGCTGCTTGCTTCGGATACGTATGCATGCGCCTGTCTCCTCATGTGAATGCATGCATGCGCCTGCCTTCTCCTGCTGCCATTGCTGCTGCTACTTCTGCTGCAGTTGTGGTGAACCTCAACGGCCGAGACATATACCGCAGCGCAGTGCTGCACTGCGACTCGACCAGGCCCAGTGACTGTCTCCAAGGAGTTTGGAATGAAAGGATTGAGATCCAGGTAGGCCCTTTAGCTGCTGCTATTGCTACTGCTGTTGCTGCTGCTGCTGCTTTTCTTGCTGCTGCTGCGTTGAGCGCTGCTGTTTTTGCTTATTTCCCTGTTGCAGCCTTGCCAGCTGCTGCTGCCGACGGTCTTGCTGCTGCTGCTGCTGCCGTTTGTTTACGTTTCGTTCTCTGCGAAACACTTCGGTGACCTTGCTGCTGCTGCTGCTGCTGCTGCTGCTGATTGGGTGCTGCAGCTACACCAGCCGTACAGCGTGCTGCGGCTAGCGCTGTATGATAGAGACACCTCAACCTCCGCTGTTGGTGGAGACGAATTGCTGGGGGCTGCGGACTTTCATCTTCATCTTTTGCTGCCGCAGCGCATATACGACATTACGTGAGTGCCATACGGCTTTTTTTTTCCTTTTGGTCTCCCATTTGTCTTGCTGCCTCCTCTTTTCTGTCTCCTCCTCCTTCATTCTCCCCCGAACTCCTGCTGCACCCTACCCCTTCGTCCAGGCCATCTAAGCTATCTCCTTTTTGTCTCCATGTGGCTACTGCGTCTTTCCAGTGCACCTTTGTCTCCTTTTACCCCTCATTTACTTCCCGTCTATCGGCTCTTGTTTCCTTTGAGATTGTCTCTTCGGGCCCCCTATGTGTTTTTCTGTATCCCTCTAGTCTCGCCTTGCCGTGTCTTGTGGGGTCTTGTAACCTAAGTAGCTTCAGGTTGCTGCTCTTCCTGCTGCTGCTGCTGCTGCTTCTCAGAACTGTGTTCGCGCCCTTCGCTGTACTCGATGATGGGGTCTTGTCTGGAAAGGAAGAGGCATTTGCGGTGCTGCAAGGCAGTCGTTATTTGCACCGCTCGCAAGACACTCGGGCCCTCATCAAGGAGTCTCCTTGCAGCGTTTGCGGCGAGCACAGCGGCAGCTGCAAGCACAGCAGCAGCAGCCGCCGTAACAGCAACAGCAGCAGCAGCAGCAACAGCAGCGCCATGGAAGCAGAGGCCTCGTCGTTGTATACAGTCGAGCTTGACGAAGAGGCGATTGCGAAGGACCTGCAGCACCAGCTGCAGTTGCAGCTGCAGCAGCAACAGGGAGAGGGGGAGGGAGACTTTGCTGGCTGTCGGTTGCGGCTGATGCTGCAGCTGCTGCCGCACAAGGATTCAAAGTGCAGCACCATTCCCTTACTTGATGAGGTCTCCGCGTTGTTACTGCCGACCCCACAGGAGACACAAGAGGCAGCGCTGCCGCCGCTTAACTTCCCTGCAGTTTGGAGTGACATCCAGGATGCCCAGAGGAAGCTCACTGAAGGGTACTGTGCTGCTGGTGCTGCGGCTGATGCTGCTGCTGCAGAGGCGTGGGGTTGTTGCTGCAGTGGAGTTGGGGCTGCAGCAGCCGACAGCCTCTCGCTCTGTATGCTGGGCGTCTCCTCTTTCTAGGCTCTCCTTGCGGTCGCGGCAAAGAAACCTTTGTATTATTTGCCTTACGGTGAAGCACGAACTGAACTGCTGCTCCTGGTGCTACTGCTGCTGCTGCTTCTGCGCCTCAGGCCTCTGCGGGTGCTTGCTGCAGGGGTATACGACGCGGTGTATTGGGAGCGGCCAGTGCTGAGTATTGCGTGTCTCTTAGCGTTTGTCTTTCTATGGAAGCATCCGTGTTTCTTGCCTGCTGCTCTGTTGTTTCTCTCAGTAAGGCCTATACCCTATACCCCGGAGCCCCGCTGCACGCATAAAGCGTATAAAGAGGTGCCTGTACATGCCCCTCTCCGCTTCCGTCCCCGCTTATGAGGGACAGGCTCTGCGTTGTGTGTTTGCTGTTTGCATGCAGGGCCTGCTGCTGCTGATTGTCTCCTTCATACAGCTGCCGCTTCCTCCCGAGGAGGCTTATTCAGCTGGCAGGGGGGACAGCGCCGCAGCAGCAGCAGCGGCAGCAGTAGCAGCAGCCTCCGTAGCAGAAGCAGGACGCGAAGGAGACAGGGGAATATCTGCTGAGGGGCCCCGCCAAAGGGGCCGCCCAGGGTCTCTTAAGGCCTTTGAAGTCAGCGAATCAGAGAACTGCGCGGAGACATCTTTGCTGCGGTCGCTGCTATCTGCTGCAGTGCCGCCTCCGCTGCAGCTGCGCGTGCGCCAAGGCCACGTAAGATATGCAGCAGCACCATCACCACAGCAGCAGCACAGCAGCACAGCAGCACAGTAGCAACACGGTAGCAGCTGCGGCAGTTGCTGCGGCAACTTGCGGAGCAGGAGGTGCCCTATAAACAACGACGAGACAGAGTGCGAGGGGGGAGGGGGGGGAGACTGCAGGAGCTGTAGCTGCGGCAAGGGGAGACAGAGAGACAAGTGTATCTGTGGGGCTTTTTGCATGCAGCATGCGCTTCGACAGGCTGTCTCCGCCTGTGTGTACTACCACTCCAGGCTATGCGAGCGGCGTGAGGTGGTGAGTGTCTGTTTGCTTGCTGCTTTGTGCCCAAGCCGTACCCTAAACCCTAAACCCTCGTAAACCTTAATACACCCTAGTTGCCTCTGGGTTTCGTATGGCATCCTCAACAGCTAAATAGCCGCAAGTATAGCTGGGGGCTTCGGTAAGGGCCAAGGGGAGTAAAAAAAGCATGGCGGAGCTGCCTTTTTTTTGCGTGGGTTTGTCTCTGTTGGTGAATATGTTTCGTTATCTTGCTTGTGTGTCTGTCTCGGGGCCTTCAGATTGTGGGCGCGCTGTGGGTGATGGGGGCGTGGGCTGCGGCTGAGCCTGCAAGTGCATGCAGCATAGCGAGTTACCTTGTCTTAGGTTTAGGTGGGGACTTCTCTCAGCCACACATATACACCCAGTGTGCTGCTGCGTCCCGCAGCTCCCTGACGCTTCCCCTGTGGACTCGGGCCGGCGCTGCTGTTGCTGCTTCTGCTGCTATGTTATGTCTGCTGTTGCTGCTGCTGTTTTCTCTGCCGTTGCTGCTGCTATCTCTACCGCTGCTGCTGCTATCTCTACCGCTGCTGCTGCTTGGAGTTACTGTTATGAGTTGTTGTTGGGTTGCATTACTCAGGATTGGCCCTGCTGACGAGCCGACTGGTGATTGTGGGGGGAGCAGTGCGGCTGCTGCTGGCATGCTATCGGGAGTTGCGGCTGTGCAGACAGCGCAAAGGGAGACAGCATTTAATTGCTGTTCCAATGGGATGAAGGAGACAGCTACACAGTGAACTCCATACAAAGATATAACGGGAGATATATAAAGCATACAGCTCAAAAGAAAGACAGCTTCAGGGACGAAGAACTGGCGAGAGACAGCCAGTTCAACCTCCGCAGTCCCTTGGCCGCCGGCTCCCCTCAGGGGAACATCAGCAGCAGCAGCAGCAACAGCAGCAGCAGCTGTTGCTGCTCCTGCTGCCTTTTCCTTTTATTAGGTGGGCACTTGGCAGCTTGACACGCAAGGACACAGTGGGCTTCGTTGTCTTCTGTAGAGAAGACCAACAAACAAAACGAAGGAAGAGATACTTTTGGGGGGGCTTCGTGGATGCGAAGGCCTTACGAAGCCTCGAGCTGTGCAGCGCCTGTTGCGGTGTATGTACAGCTGAGGGCGGCGGGAGACAGGGACGGGAGGGATGGAGAGACTGCTGCTGCCGTGCTGCTGCAGTGTACTGGGGACAGTTGGATTTTTTTTTGGTGTTGAGCGCCAACTGCTGAGTATATAATGCACGGTACAGGTTAATAAAGTTGTTATTGGATATAAATGCTGTTGCAGAGTGTATACAAACAGAGCGCTATGAGAAAGCTTAGAGAGAGAGACCCGCGTCCTGCCTGGGGGGAAGGGTATGTAATATATATATATATATATATATATATATATATATGTAGCCAAAGAGAAGAACCTGCGAGGGGCACCAATTTAGAACCAGTTAGAGAGGTAGGGGATGGCCTAGACGCTGAAGGAGATAGCTGAATAGAAAGGAGACAGATGAGTGGCAAGGAGATAGACAGACACGAGCAACAACAAACCTGCAGCGATGTAGCTGATGCAGACAATTGTATAGGTAAGAAAAAAGGGAGCCTAGACAGTGGAGACTACTGGGCATTCATATCTACAGAGGCAGATCCCTCAGGATCGGGAAATAGTGCTTGTTCTTAGGAATTTGGGGTTTTAGAAGGCACTCCCACATGCAGGAGTTTTGAATTGAAATGGCGTTGTAAAGTTTAAGGTTTAGGGTTTAGGGTGCCTGTCTCCACAGACAGCGCAGGGGAGACTCTTAGAGCCCACATACTTTGCCAGTATCCCTCCCTAGAGACAGAGGCAAGCTAGAAGAAAAGCAAAAACACGAAAGAGTATGCAGCTGAACGAGATGAGTACAGTTTCCAGCGGCTGTCCCCGCGCGCCCCATGCAAGGGCAGTGCTACGGGGGCAGTGCTCTCAGATAAGCAACAGAGAAGGAAGATGGGTGGAGAGATAATTCAGTGGACCCCCGTCTAGATGGGCCTCTCCCCCCTCTCCCTGTGCAGGCTCCCCTTGTGCGTCAAACCCTGTTTCTTGTCTCTGAGACAGTACCGGGGTCTCCTGCTGCCAGTCCAGCTGCTGATGCTGCTGTTGCTGTTGCTGCTGCTGCTGCTGGGGCTTGGTCCTGGAGTTGGTGAGGGGAGCCTCTTCTTCTACTGCTGCCTCCTTTGAAGGGTCGGCAGCAAGCGGCGGCGCGAGGGGCCTAAAAGTAATGCCCAGCGTCTTCTGCCAGCTTAAGAGGATGCTGCAGCAAACATTAAGGTTAAAGAGGAGGACAGGACAATCAGAAGACCACAGGGCCCCGTGCTGTACCCTCAGCGCCTGAAAGTAAACGGTATACTAACTGCTTCGGAAGAAGAGACTAGTCCTAGTAGTTGCAAACAAAAGAAGAAAATGTGCACATTTCATAGAGACAGACAAAGCATGGTGGGGTTTTAGAGACGTTCTCAGGAGGCAAGGGTAGAAGATAGCGGAGAACAACTAGGAGACAGCTTGTCTAAAGACAGAAATAGAAAAGGAATTGCTGTGGGGCTCTGGTTCTGCGATGCCTGTGAAAAATGATTTAGCTTACCGTTGTGTAGCAGCATCGGAGACCGCCACGGAAAGGCCTTGCAACCCACAGCGGCCGACGCGCCCTGCAAAGCCCCAGAGCGCATGCATACAAGCATGCATGCAGTAACAGGTAGCGTGCAGCAGGCAGAAGCCCCGGCCCCACCCCACCCAACATACGCCCCCATGTAGGCACCAGACGCACCCGCTAGATGTATGTACTCCCTGACGTTCTTGATGCGGCCGAGGAGGAGCAGCAGCTCTGCCTAAGAGGACGTAGAAGCAAGGAGACAACGCAGCGAGGGGACAGATACAAAGATAAATGCAGCAAGTAGTACGCCTACTACTACAGGGGACAGACAACAAGAAAAGAGTGATAGGAGACGCGCAGCAAGGAGACAGTCGTTGAGTACTTGCAAGAAGGAGACAGGATCTGTAGGCAGGCACAAAGGGGAAACTTACGCCTTCCACGTGAAGGCCTCGGGCTGCCTCCATTGTAGCAGCAAGGAGCTGTTGGGGCTGCTGCAGCTGTTCTTTGCCTGGTACAAGCACAAGAAGACACCGGAAACACAAAAAGCAAAATAATAAAGAAGATCAAAGGGAGGGGACACAAGTCCCTGAGTGCATCGCACGAAGAAAGGTCAGCTCAAGCAATCCGCAACGCAAAACCATGTAGCAGCAAGAGCAGCAGCGGCTGCGAACGCAGCGACTGCTGCTGCAGCGACTAATTGTGCTGCTGCTGTTACTGCTGCCGCTGCTGCTGCTGCTGCTGTTGCAGTGGTCAGTATGTGGGTGGTTCTGAGACCTACCCTGTTGCTCCAGCGAAGGGGCCCTCCACCACTCGCTCGTTTGATGCAGCAGATCCACCTGCACGGGTTCAGCGCAGCAGCAGCAGCAGCAGCAGCATCAGGAATATCGGCAGCAGCAGCAGATGGACCGATGGACCTATGTGTCGGGAAGGGAAGCTGAAGCAGGAACGGCGAAAGGAACCGGAGGAACTACCCTGCCCGCCAGCTAGCCAACTAACTAGCTAGCTAGCTAGCTAGCTAGCTGGCTATATGGCTTGCTAGCTGCCTACCTTGTGGCCTCTCGCCTTCATGTGCATCTGAAGAGTCCGCAGCGAGGACCCATCCTGCAGCAGCAGCAAGGCCTTGCGTGGTCTGAACTGGGTGCACAGATCAGCAGCAGCATCGGCGAGTGTCTCTGCATGCAGCGCAGCAAACACACGTGCAAGTCCTTCATGCTAAGCAATGCAGCCTCATTAGGAATAAAAACAGCATCGGCCCCTCTGCAGTGTCCCCTCTTCTGTACCAAGTGCAAGAAAACGCAACCCGGAGGCAAGCACAACAGACAGATAAGATAGACATAGAGACAGAGAGGAGCACAAACTGCTTACCTGCAGAGTTCTCAGGAACGGGGAATAAGGCGTGCGAGATGCATGGAGGGATAATCTGTCTCCGCCTAAGAGACTGCCCAGCAGCGGCGTCCCCTGGGGTCTCCGCATTCAGAGGGGACTGAAGGGGGGCGTCATAAGAAGGGGCCCCCGCTAGGCCTCCTGGAGACACCGAACCGGCACTGTCTGACCTGCAGCGACGAGACACACCGCAAATCAAGGCGACCGCTAGTTAAGGGTATAGGCGCTGCATTCTCTAAGCGCTATCTCCTCTGTAGAGACACCAGCGCTGTGCTGTTCGCTTGTAAATAGCACAAGGCACTCCAGGAGTAAGCGAACAATGCAGCAGAGAGGCGCCCCCAGGCAACAGCGCCGCTCATAGCCGGAGAAGGTCCCCTGTCACCTCTGTTGAGTCCCTGAGGCGCTCCCTAGGCACTCATTAAAGAGACAGGGCTTATAGAGCCTATGCACGGCCTTAAAAGCCTCATTCTAAGGGCCCACTTATTCTCTACGGGGACCCCTTCTGGCCCTTACTAAGGCCTTTTAAGCCCCGTCTATGGCGGCCCCTGGGCCACTCGGCTGACACTACGGTACGCCCTCCTTTGCCTTAGTCTGAGTGGAGTATCTGCTCTCCCCTGTATTGCATAAAGCCCTGCAGTGATCTCCTTTAAGACACATAATGCTGTCGACATTGCCTTTTAAAAGACAAAGTAAAAGAAGGAGACACCCTATCCCACCTGATGATGGGCAGCACGGCCTTGAAGCCATTTGGGGACGAAGCCACTCCTAGAGAGAGATGGGCCCCTTCAGGGGGCGGCGCTGGGGCTGACAGCAGACGGGGGAGGCCTAAGAGGCCCCTGTCTGCAAGGCGCTCGAAGGCAGCTCTCATGCGTTGTTGCGGAGTAGCGAAGGCCCCACAGGGAGACTGTCTCCTAGTGCTGACAGAGTGCAGGCCGTTGCTGTCTCTCTGGAGGAAGGACATTTCTAGAGGAGGCTCCCGTGCCTGCAGCAGCAGCAGCTGCTGCTGCTTCCACCGAGTCAGGTTCGCTAAGTACCGGTGCAGGGGTCTACCCAGAGAGGCGCTGGCTGCCAGAAGCTGCAGCGGGAAAGGAGCCCGGGAAAAGGAGACAGTTTTTGTCTGCTGCACGTCCTGAAGCGTTGTCTCCTCAAGCTGGGCTTCGGAGCCCTCCGCCTTCGCACCGCGAACAGTGCCAGACAAAGAGCGGCTCTGTACTAGCAGCCGCAACAGCACTTCAACAGATTGGGGCTTTTTGAGTTGCTGCATGCGTTCCTTCAATGGCGCGTAGCGGCCTGCAATTCGGAGACACCCCAGAGCCCCACATCGAACTGGTGCCCCCCCAAAGAGACAGCCAGAGGCAACCCCCAACCCTTGCAGATGCAGACTGTCTCTTAAGTGCAACACTCCTGCTGCGCTGCGGAGACCGAAGACACTAAAGAGACAGCCAAGAGGCGCACGTCTCCTCTGTCTGCTCACGGGCGCCACAGGCGGCGCAGCACGAGGAAGAAAAACAGACACAGAAAACAGAAAAGGAGACAGAGAAAGGAGCTGTAAAAGGAAGTCCTAAAGAGCGGGCACAGGGACAGAGACAAAGAAACAGAGGAGAAAGGGAAGAAAAGGAGCAGCAGAGGCAAAGGGTTCAGACTGGGGCAGGAGACAGATTGGAGACAAAGAATAGGGCCTACAAAAAGAGTGAAAGGAGACTAAAAGAGGCCGAGTTTAACAAAGAGATAGCGGCACGCTAAGAAGAAGGAAGCTAAAAACGCAAAGAAAAACAGAGGCAGAGACGCAAGGGGCGGTAGACACAGAGACAAAGACACAAATAGAGACAGAGACTGATATCGGAGGTGAGAGGGAAACTGAGAGCAGGAGACAGCGAGCTAGGGAGAGACAGCCACAGAAATAAAGGCAGAAACGGAGTCAGCGGGAGAGACAGAAACACCAACAGGGACAGGAACTCAGGCAGGAGGCGGAGGCACACACAGAGACAGATACAGCGCCCGAGACAGGGGTAGACAGAGCCAGAGACAGAGAAAAGATAGAGAGGAGACAACTAGAGGGATTAGGATAGGCGACACACGTAAGGGCTGCAGCATTCGGTCAACTTCGTCGAGCACAAAATGGCGGACGCAGGAGGCGAAGTGGCGTAGGGCCCCAGGGGGCCCCATAGTAAGGAGACGCTGCAAGGAACAGCCCGCAGTACGCATGCAAAGGGCAAGAGTTTAGGGTTTAGGGTTTGGGGCAGCGTCTTTCTACACAATACAGGCCTTAGGAGCTGAGCCATGCGCAAGGGGCAGATGAAACATCTAACGAAAAGGAGACACTGGGTGCGGCAGAGACTTCGAAAAGGGGACAGGGGGACCCAGAGGGGACAGGTGGAGGAGACAGGAGACAAGGCACAGTTAAGGGTAAAGAGACAAAGGGAGTAAAGGGCCGCACCAGCAGGAGGCGCTTCAGCGTCTGCGGTGTCGCGAACAAAACCAGACCCGTTGGATCCGTCCTGTCAGATTCGCAAGACGAGACAAGGCCCAGATGAGGAGACACTTCATCAGAGACAGTAGGTGGTGCGGGCGTGCAGCGCAGAGGCAGGGGTAACGAGAAGCAGCAAAAGAGAGACTAAAGAGAGGAGGAGACACATGCAGAAACAGGAGGAGATAGGGGCAGCAACAGACAAGGACAAGGGCGTGAAGACTGACACAGGGACCGAGACGGAGACGAGCACAAAGTAAATTTCTCAAGGTAAAGACAGGCATAGCAAGAGACAAAGGAAAGGAGTCAGGAGGAGACAGCAGGAAACAAGAGGAGACAGCGAGAGCCACGCAGGAGGAGGACACAGGAGACGAGAGGCAGAAAAGACAGGGAGAAGAAGAAACGAAGGGCCATCAGAGACAGGAGCAGAACAAAAGGAGACGGCAGGAGACAAACGAAGGATATGGAAGGAGATAGGAGCCGCGCGGGACCCTACACTGTATGCAGGTCCCCCAATGAAGGCAGCAAGAGACGTTCATCAGTCCCCTTCCTAGCAATGCCGTGGCTGGAGACCTCAGTTGCATCGCTTGCTGTCTCCTCCAGGGTGTCTCTAAGTTGCTGCTGTTGCGGGATCGTGTTATCGATCAGCAGCAGCCGAGGGACACGAAGGGGCGCCGCACGCTGCTGTCTCCTCTTGTCCCATTTTCTATCTCTAAACGCAGCAGCTACAGGCAACCAACAACGAGCAGCTTCCCTCAACTCCCCCAAAAGCTGAAGCCCCAGAGATGCAGTAGGGACAACCACAAGGGAGACAGCCTCAGCTGTACAGACAGCTGCTGCTGCTGCAGCAGATCGTGCGTTGGCCAGCGCAGGCAGCTCCCCCTGCGTCGCGTACAGCGAACTCCTGGTGGTGGTGGTGGTGGTGGTGGTGATGGTTTCGAGCAGTAAACGCCTTCTCTTGCTGGTTGCTGCAGATGCTGCTGCTGCTGCTGCTGAGCGTGCGGTGTGCCACTGCAGCAACGGCAGCAGGAGAGAAAGGGACTTCCCTGAGCCTGTGGGGGTAGAGAGAACGAGGTCTTGTCCCTCTACCGATCGTCGCAGTGTCTCCTCCTGGCCCCCCAGCAGTTCCCTATGCCCCAGCGCCGCCATCAACTTCTTGAGCAGAATGACAGAGTCCTCCGCTTCCTGTTCTTGCCGCTTCTGCTGCTCCACCTGCTGGAGCTGCTGCTGCAACACGGACGCGCTGGCGCTGCGCCGGTGGGGCCCCACAGGTAGGGGCCCCTGGCTGCTATCCCGGTGCAGCCGAGGCGTAGGGGGGCCCCTCTGCGGAAATGTGCCTCTTTTAGAGGAGCCATTGGTCCATTTACTGTCTCCTTTTAAAGACTTATTTGAGGTTAAGAGGGCCCCCCCACGTTCTTCTCTCAACGTTCTCCCTCTATCGCCTCTGCTACCCCCCAGGGCAGAGGGGGGCCCCTCCCCTGAGACTTTGCTGCTTCTCACGGCCGAACAAACGCCAGCAGGCACTCTGCCCGATCTGCAGTAGGGGCCCTCTTTGGGGTGCCCCGGGCTTGTTGGGGTGGCTTTGCAGGGGCCCCATGGGGGGCCCTGTCTGGGGCCCCCCCTGAGGCCCTCCAGGGGCCCACAGGGGGCTCCCCCAGGCAGAATCCTCGAGGAGGTCTGGAGGAGAAAGGAACAGGGGATAAAGAAACCCAAAGGGTGCTTCGACAGCAAGAAGGGGGCAGTCTCCGCAGCAGAGAAGATGAGAAAGCCGTATATCAAACACTGCAGGAAGATCGCAACAGGGGGGCCCCGGAGCATCCGAGGTAGCAGCCAGGGACCCCTGGGGGCCTCCGTAAGTTAGGTAGGAGGCTGACGCTGATTAGAGAGGGTTTAGGGTTGCATGAGTTGAGCTACAGCTTAAGGGGCCCCGGGCCCCTGTTGCAGGTGGCGGAAGCAGTTTTTCTGGAAGCAAAAGATCCCAAGAAACAGAGAGTTGAGAGAAATGCATGCAAAAGAGATACGACCCGGATCTGTTGCATGCATATGTTTCAAGAAGAAGGAAGAAAATGCAGCGAAGTAAACACCTGAACTCCGATGCAGCTCAATCGGGGGTGATGAGCGGCACAGCGGGAGCGTACTTGAACTGCAGTTTTGCATATATTGTTTTATTAAGTAATATTTTTTTCATGTTTTACCTCAAAAAGAACCCTTACCGTGAGCCCACATCCCTTGGGGAGCCTTCTTTGAGCCCCGGCAGTCGAGGGAGGCACCGCCGACTCCCTAAACCCTAAACCCTAAATCCTAAACCCAAAGCCATAATCTGCGCACGCTAGACCCTACACCCGAAACCCTTGAAATTAAGGCTAAATCCTCGCAGAATAATATTTATGCGGGGACTTGCGGCTGCGAGCACTTTCTTTTCCTTGAGTACAAAGGGGTTGACTGCAGTGGCTGTGCAGTACCTGAACAAGAGCACTGGCATTTACGTGCTATTTGCCTCTGCATTTTGTTTGTCTTTAACTCTTCTGCCTCTTATATGAGGCATATGGTGAAGAGGAGCTGATGATGAGGGTCCTGTTTGACAAGGCTTCTTTCGCAGTTGGGCAGAGATGCCTCAAGACGCACAGCAACAAACAGCGCTTCTCCCGCAGCAACAACCTGCAGCAGTGGGTACATGCTTAGTTAATTTTGTATCATTATAGCTTGTGCCGATTGCATGGGTTGTAGTAATTACTTCATTAATGGGTGGGTTTGGAATTGGTGTTGGTTGGTCACTATATTTTATATCCAGAGGGTTTAGAAGGCTTTTGTGCCTTCATGCCTCGGGCTCTTTTGAGAGTTTAGGGTATAGGAACAGGGAGATACTTCGGCATTTCTTGGCCTTCCCTGGGCCTTGCAGGTGTAGGGGAGCGAAAGAACTTCGCTTGTCTCTTATGCACAGTGTTTGAGGGGGCAGCCATATCTCCGTCACTGCAGCAAACAGCAACTAACATCCAGGCAGAAGCAAAGATCCCAATAGGCGTGTCTTCAGCTTCGCCCTTTCTAAGTGTTGAGTACCTTCTTTAGGAAGTGTGTATGCAGGTGTACTTGTTTGACGCGAGTTCATGACTTTGTTCCCCCTTTGATTTAAACTAACCATGGGACACCCCCGGTTTGTTGCTGCCTCATCCTGCCTACCCCAGAGTTGCATGTACACTGCAACAGGACCAGCGCTCCGCTTATGCAAAAAAAGGGGCTGAGGCGTGAGCAGCTCGCCATTGCCAGTTCATCCGCACTTGAATACCCCAAGTCGGTGGTGTACCCACAACCCATGTTGCAGGTTCCCTCAGCGAACGGCCGCTCTTTACAGAGGAGGGATGAAACAAGAGCAACTCATGAGGCGCTCGTTCTTCTACCTTTGTTGCAACGTGCACTAGCTCTTGTTGACAAGAATAAAGCGAAGGTACTATTCAATCGTCCTAAGGCGCATGGCGCTAAGCTTACCTTAGAGCCTAATGTAATAGTCAAACTAGGGAGTATCCCAAGATAGTTTTTCTGTTTTCACCGTATCAAAGAAGAACCGGTGGAAATAAAAATATATTAAACGAGCTGCATCTGAGCAGCATGCTTTGTTTGGGGTTAAAATATGCCATCCTAGTAGCTGCGGCTAAAAGGCGCTGCAGAGACAGTCAATCGCCACTTCTGTAGGAGTATCCCATCTCATTGAGCGCACCCTCAGCAGCTGCTGCGCGCACCTCAAGCGCGTTGTAGCGCTCCATAAGTGCCACCGGGCATGGAGAACCTGAACACGCATTCACTTGGAAGCAAAGCCACTTGCCTTATTACAACTTACTGTAGTGGACGTTTTGTTGAACCAAAAACTTATTATACCTCGAATATGCATGGAAAAAGGGAGCCATCAGAAATTCCACAGCTCTGCAGATGAACGATTCAAGAGAGTCAAAAGTGCAGTACTGAATTCATGTTGTTCGGGGGGGTTTTAGTCTCGCTGGGAAACGGCAAGCCCGGTATTAACAGTACTGATGAATACAGGTTGGGGTCCTGGATATACCTGAAGGGCGGGTGCCTTCAGTCGAGTGAGTTCTTGCAATTCGCTCTTGCCGACAAGAGCTAGTGCACGATGCAGCAGAGGTAGAAGAACGAGAGCCTCATCAATGCCTAATCTTCCTTGTATTGCTCGCAGCTGCAACAACGCAACCAGCCGCATTCAGTATTCTACATGCAGCAAGCCTGCGTGTCTAGAGGAACAGCAAGAGGTCACGTTGCGGCTATGCAGATTCAGGAGGAAGGAGAGGAGACTGGACTGACCAAATCGTTCGTCTTAATTAGGAGGATGAGTTCGTGAGGAATATCCTGCAGGACACTAGTAATCCGGGCGAAGTACTCGGGGAACAATCTACGCAGAAGTGCCGCCTCTCTGCTCGCGCACGGCACAAATGAATAGGCATTTCGGGGGGAAAATGAATCTGCAAGTGTCAAACGCATACGAAGTTTTAAGCAATGCTGCCTCTGCCCATAAACTGAAAAGTGGAAAGACAATGCTGCACAAATGAATCTGCAAGTGTTACACGCAGAGGATCCTCCTGTAAAAGCAACGCTTGGTAAGTGAACCTTACTCGGGAGACTTTCGCGACAGCTGCAACCCCGAGTTTATGCTGGGACCACAACAATGCGCAGCAAAGAAAATACAATAGTGGGAAGGCACATTGAAGCTACCTTTCAAATATATTGATTCGCACCGCACCTGTCTTCGCTCCTCAGGCTGAGGATAACGGCGAGCAATCCAGCCAGCTCGCCCACTCCAAATTCGTTGGCGCATGCACTCACAGCTGCAATATCTCCCCGCTGCATGGCCAGCCACAAGCTGGCATAGGTGTACCTAAATTGTTCACTAAGTGAACAGTATAGGCCGTGGTCTAAAAGGCTTAGACGAAGCCGCCCCTTTGCGTGCCCCGATTCCTGTGAAAGCCCCGGGGTGTTCAAGGCCTTTGCCCCGCTCAGAGACGATAAAACTACCGGTGTATGCCACCAAAGTGCCGGCTGCTTAGGGTATTGGTCTGGGTGTAAAATCTTGTCGAGATGTACAATGACATTTCCAGGGTGCGGATCCGCGTGTACAAACCCAAAGTCAAAAATGAGCCTCCCGTAGAGTTCTGACAATGCTTCAGAGACCGCTAGAGGGTGAATTCCTGCGGCGCAAAGTAGGAAAGAGTCACTACAGCCAGAGTCACATGTCCCAGAAGACCCATGAATACCTCCTTGTGCAGTTTCGGCTGACCTTGAGAAACAATTCCCCGCAAATCGTCCACTGGGACCCCCTGACAACGTTCCATAACGAGAACTCTGGCGGTAGTCAAGTTGTTGTAGACGCGAGGCACGTAAAGCTCTACCTCGTAGTCTTTGAGACAGTGTGAATTATCATCCTGTCTGTGGACGGTTGAAATGACGGTGGACCCTGAGTGGAGCTGCAGGGCTCTAGCGTGCTGCTGTTCGCCTGTAACGAGCGAAACGTTTCCTGCAGTACCTTCCACGCCGCTCCGCAACGTCGGGGGTGTTCCTGCCAATTGAGCGCCATGGTTGTCTGCAAAGTGTGAGTGGGGTTCAGGAAGCCCAAGCCATGAAACTACACTTGCAGCGAGCCGGATGAGGAACGAGCGCACTAATGAAGGTTCCGGCAGCGCAAAGTGAAAAGCAGAGTATCCCTCCTGCAGCAGTTCGCGACACTTCTTGGCATTTTCGGCCTCCCTTCTGAAGTCCAACTCAGCAGGAAGATTCTCTCGAAGCAGATCGGCAAGCCATTCAAGCCTGCATGAAGAAAGGGCAGCAAACAGTTGCACTAGCTTAATTCAACTGTACAGATAACAGGGACAAGTCGGGGAACTTTGAAGCTATGTAGAAACCGCCCTATACAAAAACACCGCAATCTACGTCACAGCGAGAGCGCTGAATTACATTACGGCGCTCCGCGCTTCCGTCGTACGACTCAGATGTCGTGTCACGTGCCAACACAGAATACGGGGGCAAATGCCTGTGTGCGCAGTGTATCTATGTGCAAGGCGGTAGACGCATAAACGTAAGCAAAGCATGAAAGATGCCTTTGGGTCCAATGTACGTATACACATATCTCCAGGTAAAAGGCAATGAAGCGTTACTGCTGCTACTCGCGTGGGTATTGCACCTGACATCTGGGAATATTTTAGCTGCAACTGCCGTCAAGATTTCAACAACTCTTGTGTCCGTCTTGGCAAGCTCCCCCACGTCAGCATGCTGCACTTTCACAGCAACGGGCTGCCCATTTGCCAGCACAGCGAAGTGTACCTGCGCCAGCGAGGCTGGAGTGAGACAGGAGCGCAACAACGGATATGCACTACTTCGTCCATTCGCCTGTTCTGTTGGCCCACACTATCTTTTGTCAATCTTGCTTACACAAGATGACGCAGTAGCGGGCACCGGCATATGAAGGGCTCAACACAAGCGCAACGTTCTTCAGATAAGGTGAGGTAGTGGAAGCGTCAGTAAATTGCAACCCGAGAAAACTGCTCAATACTAAGTCAGCGTGCTAATAACAACGGTGAATGGAGACGGCGAAAGGCAAGAAGGAGCCGAAGAAAGGGGTGCTACTCAAACAAAGCGCTATGGAGTGGACCTGTAGTGTAGCCACTAATGAACCTACCCGCGCCAACTGGTGTTTCTTCAAACTCCTTAAACACTTCATCCAACCTGTCGATCTTCAGTTCTTCCTTGAGCACTGCTTCGACTTGTGCCATGGGAGAAGGGGGTAGATTGCACTGTAGTTGCTGCAGCTGTTGGGTATATTCTATGGGAAGCAGATATTCCATTGCACTGGCGTGTTGCCCAACTTTGACGTATACCCCTCTGTTCCTTTCAGCCAGCCGCACGAGACGCCGTGCACTGCGCCGGTGGCAGCCGCTAATGTCCCACCAACCTGAACAGAAATACAGCATCTATCTCTCACCACATCCGCAAGAAACAAACGCTCAAGAACGTGCGACAACACACATGTATATCCTGATAACTTTGTGAATGCGTACTTTGCATTCAAACCTGCAAGCTAAGAGCGGTCCGCGACAAGCTCTAACCTGCATCCGTATGCTTCAAGTATGTTCGATCACGTAATGACATATTAACCTTCGTTATGGCTGCCTTGTGTGAAGCTAAGCAAAAATGCACCGTTTTCTTATATATATCTTTCTTCGTTATCCCCTATGGGCACAAGCGCTCACCCAGCAACTTGTAGTCAAGGCTGAGCGCAGCAAGGGTAGCAGCAGCGTTCGCGCATCGTAACACAGCCCAGGTGCGGGACCTTTCAGGCATCACCACCTGAATTCCCCATCCGATAAGTCCCGCAGCTGTGAGAGCAACGCCAGCAGCACAGCAACCCCTACCCAGCGCAGCCAATGACGAGACCCCCTTACGATGGTTGCTGGATCTACGAGGTATCTTGAACCGTCCAAGAAGGTGTCTGACATGGCTACCGCTGCCTCTCCGCATGACCTCGCTATTGTGGTCGGTGCTGCTATGCCTTATACCGGCACCAGTGTGGCAGAATCTCCAGAACGAATTGCACAAGTTGTGCGTCGCGTGATGGGCTTGTGAGAGGAGCCCCGACATCCTGCCGCCGCACCAGTAAGGCCTCTCACAAGGAGGGAACCTTAATGAGACGTCTACAACAGCATACAGTGATGCTGAGTAGGTCCAGCACCAGCCATGAGCTAGACGCCAGGAATAAACATAATTCCCATGAGGGCGCACGCGCCCATAATAAAATTAGATGCGCCGGCAGGCGTTGGCTCCTACCCCCGCAGCAATGGCCCTAATGGTTCAGATTTGGAAGGACCATACGCATGGGTTTGGTTTGTTTGGTGTGGCGAGGTTCCAAGAAGATTCGAGGCCTTGTGTTCCGGAGAAGACCCTGTTTTCACGCGGGTGTGCCAACGGGAATACATAAAACGGGGGATCCCCTCTGTCTGCTGCAAACTTGAACTCTCTCGTCCATCATCCATAGAGTATAATTCAGGAGAAAGAAACTATAGCCCATGTGAACGATTCAACTGAACTTTTAGATGGAAATTAGGAGCCCCCTCCGGTCGCGTATGTGTGTGGCAGCGACACACATACGCAGTGGTGACCCTTCAAAAGGAGACTAGTATTACAATTGTTTGTCCTTCAACGGTGTTATTCCGGTTACTAATTTTTCTGGAGCGTGTGCAGGACGCAGGAGCCGGCTGGTTGTTAAACCCCTTCCTGTGAGAGGGCCCCCCTGGTTGGCTGTAGGGCCCCGCTGGACGAATGCATTTTCCCGAGCCATCGGTGTTTAACTTCTACAACACAATTTGCGTCTCCAGTTTATTTATGATGGTTTGACTCTCTTTTTATTGATTTCTTTAGGGATACCGAAGTATCCTTCAGGGAGTTTGGACTGGAGCCGGATCGGGCCCTCCAGATCCTTCGTTGCCAGATCCATCATTGGAATGCACGCTGGCTCGGGAAAGTTGTCATACCCCTCCTTTTGAATTTCCCAAATATCTCGCAGCATATTTTAATTCTTTCCCACATGCAACACGTCACCGTCCGCTATCGTCTGAGCCTGCGTCAAGTTCTATGGCATTTCAGAACAAGCCTCGCCGATGCAACGGGGAGTCTTCTCTTTGCCTTCCCCACTTTCCTCTTTAACTAGACATATTTCATGACTGTAATCGTCCTTGTAGGAGAAAGCCATCTGCCGGCCAATGTTCTTTCAGAGGGACGGCACGGGCCCGCGCAATGCCTCTCAGCTGCCACAGGCCCGTTTCTCTCTACGTAGTGGAGATGGGCCCTCCCTTATGCGCATTTTTGCCCACGCTCTGAACCGCCATCCTTATAATCAGCAGGTCGGGTTGCAAGGATGTAGTCTCACAAGCCCATGGACTGAAAGAGTCCTTTCAGTAGCTGCCCTCTACCCCATGCAGTATAGAGCATATGGGCAAGGCCCAAGCACCTGTTCCGCCTTCCATTTTTCATACACATGCATGGGAACGGTTCTTCCTTTTTCATCACGATAACCACAACAGCAACCGGAATGCCGAGAAACGTTAATCGTAAAGTGCAGCATAACGCCACTAATTTTTGTTGCGTCTGTGCAGTTATTCCTCGTTGCTTCGGATGGGCTACCGGGCTCCTCAACGGAAAGCGCCAGATCGGCTCTTCGTTCAGCCATATCCAGCGTGAGGCAATGACCTTCATGTACTGGATGAATACAGCCAACAGTATATATGGTTGCTTGGCATTTTGATCTTTGGGCGTGCATGCTGCTTGGGGTTTACAGGTGGCCAGTGGGAGCTGCTGCCTCTGCTTAAGAAATGTCTCTCTAGATGCATTCCTTCATCTTCCTCTGCAACAGCTGCTGCTGAAGCGTTGGAAGGGATCTCTTCTCAGTTGGCGTGGACCAGGCGGTTCAGTGCCATGTTGTGGGGCAGCAACAACAGGTGCTGCCGAAGCGCCTTGCCCAGTGATAGGAGACACTGGAGGTGATAGGAATACGGCTTCTTTGCAAAATGACGGAATCATGATTCTGAAGGTATGCATACTTACGAGCAGGACTCGGCAAAGAGACTGGACGCGGTCTAGTCCAGCAATAACCGACCTTCCAGTATCTTGAAAACCTTCAAACTTTTCATGCATTTCGCTGAGCTGATGCGGCATGCATTGCACAAAATTTTAGGTGTATGCATACTGGTGTTTTGCCACGGATAGGTTTGAAGTATGGTGTACTCCAGACTCAGATCTCTATTGGTGCCGCTTGGCGTTTCGTCCGCTGACTGGCGACACCTCATTTTGCTCGTCTTTGCGTAGTTTCTTCTTCTTTTGGAGTAAGGGGAAGAGAGTGTATTTATTCGGTAATATCAATGCCTCTTGCTGACAGACCGTTTGGCTAGTGTGTTTCTGTCTGAGTTCAGTTGGACCGCTTGACGGCGCAGGTATTGGGACTGGATACATGGATACGACTACCGCACTTTATGCGGAAATGTACGGGGAGTCTAACTACACACACGACATTACTTCTGCCACAAGTATTGCTATGTTTTCCTTTCCAGTGTATGTGCAAGAACAAGTATGTTGGTGAACAGCGACCTCCAGCCTTTGCCTGCTTTCCTCTTCGGCCTGAATGCTGACGCAGCTCTGCCTCCTGGAACTCGCTTCCTAAAAATTGATGTACAACACCCAGCAGTCGTGCGCCACCAGAAGCTGGCCACGCAGAGTAAGATAAAACGGCAAATGCAAGGTGTACAACCAGACCAGGGAAGCCCGATGGGATGCCCGCCGTCTCGCCTCTATCTGCAGCTTCAACGAAGCCTGAGCTCCCTCGAGCCATTAGACCTCCTCTGCAGTACTGCACGTAAGCCATGAATCTTTGATACAAGTTTAGACTAATCACGTCACCTGCTGTTTTGAATTGTCCCGGACAGCAGGACGTGTCATCGTGGTATCATACTTCAATAAGTTTGAAAGCCTCCGTAACTGTACCCATGCATCTACAACCCTGTACCTCAATGCTTTCTGTGGCAGTCCTAAGCAATGGCGTCGGATGCCTGACGGTGGTGTGTCCGCAGCACCTGAAGGAGATTGCGGGAGCATAGATGCAAGGCGTAAGCTGGCAGAAGAAGTGCAGCTACTCCTGCGTGCCAGCGGAAGCCCCAATGCTACTTGCAACATCGTGCAGCTGCAGTGCCGCTTGTCAGAATATAGAGGGGGAATACTAGACATGACTGAGGAGGCTGCATTGGCAGCAAGCGCGCTAAGCTCTTCACATACAGAGCATGGGGAAGATATACTAATGACCCCAGAGCTTCCTGCTTCCCAGATGCCGCATCGCCTTCTGCTGCCCGACTGGGATAAGCTATTTGATGCTACTGCTGGTGCGGCTCCAAAACCAGCTCGTCCGACTGGAGAGGCCGTTGCAGCTCTTGTGGTGAGACAAAAAGGCCAACGGAAAGCTTTCAGCAACCGGGCCTCAAGTGTATCCAGTCAAGCAAGTGTGGAGAAATCCGACAGCACCGCTACCCCAAGACGTCTTAGCTGCAACGAACTAAACGACTCCGTCGATAGCCTGCGACAGAGCCCCCCTATCCGCCCAGATTATCTAAAAGCTCTTCAGCTCCTGCATGAAAGACAAAGACAGTGGCGGGCGCGTAAATCGCAACAGCGGGATATGGACACACAGTCGGCACCGGAAAGCGCAAGCCACACGGAAGAGGCACTCCAGCTGGCAGCTCCACCCCCATTCAGGGAGCTGCCACCAGCCGAGGCAATATTCTCCAGAGTCACTGAGTATCTCGGGTGCCTTAGTTTGGACATGCCAATGAGCAGTGTAAGCAACGAGGCATTCTTTTTCCCTGTCGTTAGCTGGATACGCCTGAAGGCCCTTCCCTATACTGCGTACCCCGCACAAATGAAGTCTTCCTTACGATGTTCACGTTTGGAGTTTCGATAAGTGTTGAGCAAGGAGCCCAGAGGAACGGCACACGGTAGAAACCTTGCAATAAGTCGAATAAGCAAAATGGACGGTTTTGCATATCTGTGTTGGGCAGGAGGACGGTGAGTGGTTTAGGGAGGCAGACCGCATGAAGGATCCCCATTCGGTAAGGCTTAGCATCATTCCATGCGAGTAGAGGCAAAGCAGCATTTAGGTGACATTCTGTAACTGCAGAAGGCGAGCATCGACAGCACCTTTGTTGACGACGTTTTTCATCCTGTCCCCTCCTGACTATCGAGCTAGAGCTATACCTGCTAACTGAACACCTACGCAGGATGACCTGTGGATTTGTGTGTACAGATTCCAGTTGCTAGTGTGTCTGGGGGTCTTCTTCATTCGACTGCTGTGATATCGGCTGCAGAGTCCCTATGGTAAGTGGGCATCTTGCACATGCCCACGAAAAACGTAAACGTAAGCAGCCGCACTTGTGGTTCTGTTTTCTGTTATATGCTCACCTCCACGAACCTTCAAGCTAGGTGCTGATTGTGTCTTATGTGCGCATTTCAGCACTTGGCTACTGTCACAAGGGCGGGGAGCGTGGGCAGCTATATCTGTTGTAGGGGTTGCGGAGACAGCAACGGCGTATACAGGGCAGCCACACGGTGAGTCTGACCCAGAGAACATAGATGTTTCGAAGGAAGTGCACTAGCAATAATACTGCCCCCAAAACAAATGGCAAACGCGATAGACCATTCAGTGTTTTGTATGCACTAGGCCTCACTGCCGTGTTCAAAGTTATTGCCGGCTTGACGAGGCAGAAAATATGCAAACTTGGTATGTCGATCTTGCCTGAGGCGTGCGCTTCAGGAAGTGACGTCAGTGGCGAGTCAACGCTACATTTGATTCTTAGTGCTGATGGGTCAGCCAACGTCCGTGGGATGCTACTGCAGACAATTGCTGCATGCGATGCGACTACCAGTATGCCATGAGGGGCCAAACGGGACACCCCAAATTTTGACCCCTATGACGCCCATCAACGCTGGTTGAAAGGCGTTCAGCCTGCCGCCTCTGTGGGCTGATGGACGCAGTGAGGAGTTCTTGGATGGCTTCACTTGGCCTGGGCTATATGATTTAATGGCATCTGTGCCCTTATGGCAGCTGTTTTAGCGGGCTTTAAAAAGACAGACGTCGTAATGCTTCGATGTCCAGATTTACTGTGAATAGCGATAGTGTCTACGGCATCCAGAATATGCCGCCACTTGCGAGGACGGAGACCCTGAGCAAAGACAGTTCCAAAAACCCGCATGTCAGGCGGTTAGTCGGTTTTACCAACGCATCAATGTTTAGATAGAGGCACAAAAGAAATACTACATCTCCAGGCTCGGCAGCAGTTGTGTACAGCATGATTATTGCTGGTAGCCCAACACCCCACATGTTGAGTCACGAAGATACTTTCGAACTCTGCCAATCGCGAACCCCGAGGGTCGCTGACGAGGCCTCGCAAAAGTTCCAGAACGCGTTGTCTGTCAAACGCACATAAAGAGTTGCCGGGACCTTGTGCGGTATGAGGGCAAATGCAAATCCCACCTTGTAGCTGGGGCGTGAAGGTGCGGTATACCCACGATCAAACGGAGTGACTTACTCGTTTACGGAGTCAAGCGACAAAAATGGCTCATCCAGGAAGAGAATATTACACCGGAGCCCAGCGCGGCGCTTAAGTATAACGACAAACGCTAAGTACAGACACAACCCTAGCAGTTGGCGCTGCCCGCTCGACGCTTGCTGGATGGTCCTCTCTCTGAAGCGCACATCATAAGCAGCTAATACCAAATCCAATAGCTTCGAGTGCCGTTATGAAGGCAAGCTCTACAGTCCTACGAAATGAGTTTCTGCTTGCCTAAAGGCGCCGTCCGAGCCGCGAACGCTTAGAACTTTGGTTAGGCGAGCTGTTCTCGATGATGCAAAATCTAGCCGAAGCAGCCCGCCACTGGCTTGTTCAACATAGATGTTTGTCTGCGTTTCTAGCTGGCGCAGGGCCGATCTGTACACAGATCGCAGCTACCACAGCAGCTGCTCAGTCATTTCGCAAGGCGGAATGGTAGCCGATACAAACATCGGATACACGAGTGGTTACCGAAGGTGAAGGAGACTCCTTAATGCATGTTCTGCGACGGTAGAGACATTTCCTGAGAAATCTCGATTGTGCGCAAGCAGCCTACAGATTCATATGAGTGCGAATACGCATCAAGCGGTGTGGCACTAATCTAAGTACACCCTACCCAAGCAGATGTCGCTGAATGCCTTGGGGACCAAGATGTTGTTCCACTTCCTCAAATACTGCTTTCTGAGAACTACACGTACCAAACCCAAACCAACAAACTCCTGGTAGCATGAATTACCCCGTAGAACGCTACAGTACGCAGGCAAGGCTATTTCGCCTGCCAGTTTCCTGCCAGTATTCGTTACTTACGTATAGAACGCCGCCCTCGAACGCAGTAGTGAAATAAGCCTCTGCAGTCGCCTTGCTTGCGGAAGTGCCGATCTTTTGACGTCTCCCTGTGGTGCACCTCGACACGAGTCCGAAAGAACAGGAGGGCATTCCCCATCCTTAGTGTCCGCAGCTAGACCTGATGGTTTGGCACCAGGGTCGGAGTATATCCCTCCACATGGAGGTACGCCAACAGCAAGTCCTGTCTTCAAAATGTGAGGAGAGGATAATCTCATTTTGCCTACAAGACGCTGAAGGTCTCTCGTTCTGCTCAAAAAGACAGCATGCAGCAATAGAGCATTATCATCCCACTCGGAGCATAACATGAGCTCCAACCTAGTAGTCTGTGGATACCCACCTGACTGCCGCCACCAGTTCAAGGTTCTCAGCTGCCTTGCTCAGAATTCGCTGCTTCGAGCGCGCTGCCGCCGTCGCGGCTATCCAAATGTCCAACGGAGAAAGAAGTGTCAGTAATGCCTGGGTGGTGCAGGGGAAACGTAGCATAGCACAGACTCCTGCGCAACAGTAGGCCTTACGGAGATGCGCATTCGGCCTAAAATTGCTGACACGACTCATTAATGTGCTCAGAGTCACGCACTGAAAAGTTAGCTTCTGACGTCCGTAGCAATCCATCGGCCCCATGGGATGATAGGTACATGAACTGACTCCAAGCTTTGAGTCTACCCCCAAAAAGTGATTCAAGCTGCAAATGCACATAGCATGGAACAGTGTATGGTTAGCATGGCCCCCCAAAGAAAAATCATCAAACGAGTCGCGACGCTGCGACTGGCAGGCACTCACCTCCCGTTGCGTATCTGCGGCACTTTGAGCTGTCATGTCCCTGCCCCCAACATGCAGCGTCAACTCCGAGCGCCCCGAACGCCAACGTCTTCGCCGCAGATAAAATGAGTCCCCATTAATTTCACCTAAAACAACAATGCCGGAAATATACAAAATCTCTTGGATGAAGCAAGGGCATGGGCATCCCGATTTGTGTCTTGCTGACTGCAAGGCATTAGGATTTCTGGAGGCCTAAGAGTTATGAACCTCGTGGGCATCTATTATTTCGGCAGCTAAGGACTGACCCTCCAGTTCAACCGACGCGAAACGATCTTCAGCGCTAAGGCATGGGAGCAGTTCGTCGGCGGTTCTTCCCTCACCCGTGAAGCTGTCCGTTGCCGCGCAATCCGAGCTGGAAGTGGGCGGCATGTCATCACAAACAACGCCCGTTACCTGGAAAGTCATCGCACGTTACCAGAGTGGCAAGCACGATTTGCTTGCAATGATCCCACTCATTGAAGCGAGCTGGAGATATTAGCAGCTTCTGCACTTTTAAACAAATCTGCTGGCTCACTTTAGGTCTTCCCGCAACCGTGGTGAATCCGCTACATCCTGCATCACCTACAAGGGCCCAAAGGACGGCTTGCATCATAGTTGATTTGCCTGCAAATGAGCGCACAGAGCTACAGGTGCTGGAGGTGTAATGTAGCGGAGCAACGCGCGCACCCCTCAAACGGATATCGGTATCAGGCAATTACACAGGGTGTCGCATTTTCTATTGGAAAGCACCTAAATGCAGACACTGGAAACGTAATCGTTTGCTGCAGGCCCTATTGCAGTAGTTCCTCCCCTCCGAATGTTTGGGGGCAGCCGTCTTGTATGGCTACTTTTAACTTGAAACCTAAGGAATTCTGACCAGCGCCGTTAGCAGCAACAAGACGTCCTCGCCGTTTTACGTCCTTGCTTCCTTGAATAAAGACTAAACCGCGTTGACGCAAGTCGAACCGAACGATACCACTGTGCAGAACATGAAGACCCAGCACAACTCGGAACGACACGATAATCCTCAAGCTACAACAATCAAATGAAGCTTATACGAAAGAAACCCTAGGGACACCACACACACTACTACTACTTTCTTCTCAATAAAGGGTCCAAGTCTTTCAAGCACACCTGTAAAGCCCAAAGGACTGAACACGTGCCTGATGCAGCACTAGGTCTGCAGCAGCATGAGACCATCCTGCGTTCACTGCAGGAGGGAAACCCGCTCTGCAAGAGCTTTCACCCCCCGCCCAGCAAGCTCCTTCCAGCTGTTCCTGAAGTATAATATCGGCTGCTGCCACTGCAGCAGTCCCACAGCAGACAACGGAAGGTGCTAAAGCAAAGAGATCTATGAAGATTTCGTCACTGTGCCTATTCCAAAAGTGTTCAACCCTAAACGAGGACGCGCTGAAAGAGCAGGAGACTACAAGGCCTAATAGTGGAGCTGGCAAGAAAGTTGTGTTGCTGTATGGTTCGTACAGGCCTGTGTACTGAAGGGTTGAGAGCCATCTTTGGCGACTTGGTCAGCATACACAAGCAGCGCTTCACGTGGTGGGCGGTTTTCTAGCGGTACCAGGCCATGATGCATGAGGAGTTTTAAGGGCGATGTTAGGGCATCTGGTAGCAGATGGCCAAAATCAGCACAGGAGTGCGACGCGGTATTCGTGATCTGTTCTTCATCAGCGTGAGACAATTCAGTAGAGGAACTCTGTGCTTGAATGGCAGCAGAGTTTGCCCAGCCGGGTATGCTCATGTTCAATGAGGTTGGAGTTTGTTGTTGGCCCTTCCCTACACTGACAGGCACTTGCTGTGAAAGCGAGGAAGCTGATGCAAGTGGACTAATGCGGCAGTCGAACAAAATGCCTGCGAGCATGACCGACATCAAGCGGGTGTTTAAGATGCTTGCGAGCAAGCACGAATACTGTCGGAACAACATCTGCCAAGTTCTGGAACTGCTGCATTAGGCTCCCTTCCGCAGCCACTTGTTCAAGGAGTGTATTACCGGCTTCTCTGTAGGCTTCAGATATTTGAATGAGCTGCTCTGCGCTTATCTCATCCTTCCTGCCCATCAAAACCTCATTCAAGGTGGTGCCTAGCCCATTGTTGCGTGCTTCCAAAGTTGTGCTGGGCGGCTGAGTGCAGCTGCTGTTGGCATGATCGCTCCCAGAAATTATCTCATTCCTGGAGTCCTGTAGACCTGCGGAAGCTCCAGATGATTTTCCCATCGTTTCTTGGTTGCCATCTGTGCCTAGCTGTGTTGGCGGCTGCCCTCCACTTCCTTCAGGAGGGAACGACGGAATAGGAGTCTGGCTGCAAGGCAGTTCAGCCAAAGCCGAGGTGCTTGGCAACAAAATCACTCTGTCCCCACGGCGCAGCGCTGTCGGTGGGGGCAGGAGTCGCGGATCTCTCACAGGGAAATGTCTAGGACCAACTGCGGACTCTTGTTCGTCTACCACTTCAAAGTCATGCGACCTAGAAATGGTATAGAGCCACTTCCGCTGGTATGCCTCCGCTAGAGATGTCTGCAAGAAATGTACAAAAACAAGTGGCGGCCCGTGGTAACGAGCTCGCACCAAAATGCCTTGTGCCACTATTCAACGGAGGCATTCCGCAGCACCTGCTCACCTGGTAGAGCGAACCCACGTAGCGAACCTGTTTGCCGACGAGCTGCGGGGTGTGTATGTGGCCAGAATATACATGCACATCTGGCAGTATATCAATGTCTATACCCTCGTTCAGTAAAGATCTGCTCTCCTCTGAAAAGGGACTTAACGACGCTCCACGAATACTCAGGTGACCGAAGACGGCGCGGAGTGTCTTGCACTGCAAACAGTGTTGCAAGAGTGCAGCTCAAACCCGTAGCTTCCCTTGGTCAGCAGCCCACTGGGATACACGAAAACAGACGAGCCCTTCCATCATACGATGACTACTGTGTGGAAGCATCAGGTGACGAATTGCGGAAGCCTAGGGTTTGTAGATCAGGCGCGAGTCAACTGCCGCATCAAATGCACCAAGAATATTAACACCGGAGATGGCGTAGGTGTCTTTTCGCCGTCGCGCGCGAAGAAGCTGGGTGAAGTGATATATTATCACGAACCTGTCTAGCCCGCGCCATGATGCGCTGCAGCTTGCTCGCCTCACGAATATGCGGCAAGAAGAGAAGCTCTTTGTTTATCAGGGTTGGCCGTCTCAACGCCAATACCAGAGGACTTCGAGAAGCAGCCTTCTCTAAGGGCTGCAGCAAATCGCGCCCTTCTTCGTAGGACAGTTGGTCATGGTTACCAGGGAGCAGTACAACCTGTTCAATTATTCCGACAGACAAACAACACAGTTCCGACAGGTATAGGGCAACTGCACCACACTGCAGGGTGCATACACCTTGGAACAGCTAAAATACTATGTATATGCGACTCATTCGTATTATATATATGCATGTTGGGCTCACTGGAACGTCCCACTGCTCCCAGAACTCGAGGACAGGCCTGAGGAGGCCCCAGTGGAGGTTTCTCTCGATACGCGAATGCCAGAAATCTCCCAAGAACACAGCAGCAGCAGGCAGCTCCTGGGTTTTCAGATTGCCCTCTCCACTGGGAGGATCGTGAACTTTCCGGCTAGCTGTGCGGACGAATGTAGTATGGCGTTTGCATGAGTGCTGCACCAGGGAAAGGGCATCGAGACAGGTTGGCAGTGTCGCTTCGCTAATATGCAGGTCGCCAAAGAGGACAAAACGATCAACTTGGGCAAGAAGAGGGTTTGTACACTCATCCCACAGGCTGTGCCCTGCGGTTGCAGCATCAGGAACGCTGGACAAGCGAGTGGAGCCCGGAAAACGCTGCGCTGCAGTACAGTTCGTCACGTGCAACCCAGGTCCTCTCTGTGTGCGTTGCAGAGGGACAAATCTACTTGGCTTTGTCCAAGAGAAGCCATCCTTCTGAACTCGTGATAGTGCACTTCTCCAGTGAGAAAAGAGAAGAAACTGCCTGCGCCAGTCCGTCTGCAGGTTCCAAGGAGCACATCCAACCCTGGTAGAGAGCGCTATGCATGCCGCTGAGGTAAGAATTTCCATGAAAATCCAGCATCCTACCAAGCCCAGCAGAAATACAAACGCCGTACTGCCCCAAGGCATCACCACCAGCCTGTCAGCTCATGCTCATTCGTAGAGACTGCCAACGGGAAAAGGATGAAAACACAGAGATCTCCGTGACATTCTAGGGCAGCAGTTTTGAAGGTCAGTGACTGCTGCAGTACAGCTAATAGCAAATGCCATTTGTTTCCACTTGCCAGCAGCGAAGAGGAATGCCATAGGGAAACCACCTAACGGGAAGCGGGTGTCTTGGTATAGTTGTCACCTCTAGAATTTACGGGGAAAAGTTGCAAATGAGGGCGCACAAGCAATGATTGTCTGCAGAATATGCCCGATGATGGTGGGTATCGGCCCCCCCGGCTGAGGCCTTCGAGTCTTCCTATCGATTCGGCGGCGGAGCCGAGCGCTAGTACAGTTCAAATATATCATGATGCATTTAAATATGGTATTAAACTTAATTTTGGGGCCTAACGAGCCTGCAATGTTCGTTCACTTCACTAAAGTGCGTTTCATACATACAACGGACTGCACATGTTTTCGGCATGGGGTGCAGTAGGCGTTACAGCAGGTCTGGATTTCAAGCATATGTAGAACTGGTGAGCGAGTAACAGCAAATATTCACACGAAACAAGAGTATTTTATTTCCTTTCCCGTCATCATGTCACCTAGGTAGCCTAGCAGCCATCTCTGTAATGTGTCATCGACAGCTACTACCTGTTAGTGTTCTTAAAGTGAATGTGAATGAATGCATACACACGCGCACACACACGCACACACCTGCAATCAGCAGAGAATGGAGATGCTCTTCAAAACGTAATTACTAGTATCCTTACTTCTGCATTTTGGTGGCGGCTTTGTGCTAAATTTTGTTATAAAGACCGAAGGCGGCATTATCAGAGGATTGGGGCATAGTATTCAATGTAGTAGCCGAGGAGGAATTTCTTGAGGAAGCTGTCATTCGTGATGATATGCTTCAATACCCTCAGCTCGTGGATGTTCAGCACTCCAGTTCGCTGGCTTCCTTTGCTACTGCTTCTCCCACTAACCCCCTTCCCGTTCTCACCCAGAAGCTGCTGGTTAAAACAAACACCCTATTGTATCGCAGGAGTGCAGTTTCTTTAAGCCTGCTGACGCAGACCCAGTGTAGGGTAGGCAACAACCTAGAGGCAATATCGATGACCTTCGTGGCGCACCGTAAAGAGAGCAGTTAGAACTTTACGACAAGCAAAGGCCTTTCTACTCCTCTATGGCGCACTTTTCCTTCAGTACGATGGCTCTATCCTGCAATAAAGCAACAAGAATAGGCTCTGATGTACTGCTAGTTCCCAGCATGCAGCCAAGTTGAGCGTTCCTGCTTAACTTGGCAGCCGTCGGCAGTTCCCGTCGGAAAGAAACCCAAGTTGGTACGTGCATTTCTACATCTGCGCAGGCTGGGTATTGAGAATTAACTGAGCGTTCAACAATCCTCTGCACTGCTAATGCATGCAGCAAACGGGCCTAATTGTGCTTGCATGCGACACTGCCTTGCAGCAAGAGTTGCAACAAGTTGCGTTGCAACTCTTGACAGGCCGCTTCCTCCCCGAACCAGCCCCAGTCCCTTGGCCTGCTGTGTTCAGGACTTTTGGGGAACTGAATCGAGACGAGATAATGCCAAAAACAATAACAAGATCGGATAGTTGTCGTGATCTACAAATCTTCTGTTATGTGCTGTGACAGGCGGATATCCGTTGAACCCCTAAATATGGATACGGGGACCCCCAGTGATAGAATATAACAAGTACTGGGGCAGAAGAGGTTTTTGCTGCTGCATTGGGTCGGTATATTCTACTAAAATATATGTGGTGAGGCTCAACGTCTTCGGTGCTTTCTCTGCATGTTGCCTGTTGCCACCTGTCTCACCGGCACTATAGACAGAGCTGTTGTTCTCGCGTGCACTTCACGCCTATCCAGAATTATTTCTACTCTAAACGAAGCATGCAAGCGGTCCTTCTGCTCCTCTTAATGAACTTAGGCATAAAATTCTGGTCAAGCGCAGTGAGAAAGTGCGCAAATAGGCGAGTTTGGATGCATGTAGGTTGTCAAATATTCTTTCATTCAGTTGTTTGTTTTACAGCTGTCCCCTCCCTAAGCATGCGAACACCAACAAATCTGTCTGGGAGCAAGTGAGACAATTTTCGCTGTAAAGCGGAACTGTTCCCAATGAGCTTCCGTCTTCTCCAAATGGGACGAAGGTAAAGACACAAAAAACCCCTCGCAACACGTCCCACAACCCATTGATTCTTTTCCATTCATTCTTAGAGCCCCCCATGTTTCTCTTGACGACACGATGGGTTAGTCACCCTTAGCCATTGGAGCTTGCCATGACGAAGAATGCGGCAGAAATATGCGATTTGACCCTTGGAGGGATCCGCCTCACTACCAAGCAGACGCAGCCAATTCCGCCCCGTGCATGCAAAGTAGGCCGCGCAAGCCCTCGATAGCATTAAAATACTTTACCTGACAGGGCCTGCCAGCGGACTGCTTTGAATTGAAACTCGATAGTTTCTTTTGTAGGGCTTTGAACAAAAGCCACAAGCGTATGCTTGCCCCCCGCGAAGCGGCAGGTGGCATGCGTAGCGATGATCACCACTACGCCGAACTGCTGCAATGTAGGAGTAGAAGCCGCCGTCAAGACGAACAGATGTAGCCACCACTCAGTCCTGTCGTTCATGGTGGTGCGTTAATGCCTCTTTTAGTTCAGCGTAACATACCCAGGAATACCTCCACGATCCAGAAGAGTCGACTCCAGCCTCGCCAGGTCTCTCCCTGCTCGGAAGTTTGAAGGGTCAAGTGTGACAACGCGCTGCTTCACGGCATAGGCTTCTGCCACGCGCCCCTCTTGCTCGTGGATGTCGGCGATAATATCCAGGACCTTCAGAAAAGCAAAGAAACATGCAATGATCTTCCGTGCACTAGGTACAGAATCGCACACATCAGCGCACTAACAAAACCTGTTTAACGAGTAGCTACAGTGGAAGGCTTCAAGAGATCATACTTACATTTTCATTGTTCGGGTCAATAGAAAGCAAGTGCTGGAATGTCCCCAGAGCCTCTGAACGTGTTGCTGGGTCCTCAGCCAGACAAACACCCAAGTTGAAAATAGCGGGTTTGTAAGTAGAGTCGTTCTGAAGGACCTCTCGGAAGCAAGATATTGCCCTATCGCGCTCACCAACCTGGTGAAGAACAACTCCTCTTCTGTATGCGTAAGCCAATTGATGCGGCGCGAGCATCGCTGCGCATTGGTAGCACTCCATGGCTTTGCGAGGCTCCCCGCAACTGAGGTACAGCTGTGCAAGTTCCGCATGGATCTCAGCCCTAAAGTCGCTGTCATCAAGCTGACAAATTCCTTCCTTTCCTGTTGTGTAGGCGGAGATGCCGCCTATGTGTAGCCTTTTGGCCGCCGGGTTGTTCACCACGAGCTCATCGAGGTCGTCCGTGTGCAGGCGAGATACGTTGCCGCTGGTGAAGGCGGTTGACGCAAACTCTGCACTGCGCATTTTCTGCATGGGCTCTTCATTCCCACACTCATGAACCGTGGAGTGACTAAACTGGTCAGAAGTCCCGCATGAACCGACAGGCTGGGGAATGTTGCACCGCACAAACGAGCAGCCGCAGCTTCCGCCTTCGTTAAATCCTTCGGCATTTCGCAGCTTTCCAGGGAAGTTGGCAGGCTGGAGGCCTAGAGCAAAGAGGTAAGCCTGTTTAGCTAGTTCAGGATTCCGCTCCTTGTAGTAGCGCGCCTTCACCAGAGCCTCCTCCCTGCGGGGGAAAGTAGAATATCAAACGCAGCATTGGTTGCCATTTTCGGTGCATTACTCGACTGCTATGGTTGCTCGATATGGTGTACATTCTTGAGCGTACCTGGATACGAAGGAAACAGACCCAGAACGCGGTGTCCGGCTGCAGCAAAGTGTGGCGTCTGACGATACATCCAACGTGTACGAGTCAGGAACATGTGTACCCTGGGAGCGAGGAGCTGCTACGAGATAGGCACAGCTGTCTTCGCAAGGGTGAGAATGACGCTGCAAAGACGGTGTTGTCAGTTCGCTTTCCAGAATCGGCGGCTGTGCCACCGAAGAAGGCGAGTTGCCCATGGCGGCTGGACTTGGCAATCTGAAGCGCAACCAGCGACTTTAGGGATCTACTTAGGGAGACTCTGCAGCAAAAGTTGGTCCAACACCTTTTAATTGAGGAAGGGGAGCACTGCACAAGAACGAAGGCTCCTCGCTTCTGCTGCTGCTTCGGCGCCAGCGGAGGGATGGAGCCCAGGCGTCGCGACGAACTAAAGCTGATATAGTCCGTCCATCAGCTTGAAACGTTGAAACACTTGCACTTTCAAATACGGAGACAAGAACTCTTGACTGAGGAAACAGCCTAGGGTATTGCCTGCATTGCACGGGTCAGGTTCAGACGGTTGAAGCACGGCGTCGGCCGGGCTCCGTGCAGGACATCACCACCATGGTGTCAGCCTTCTTTCGTCTCCTAAAAAATTCAACAAAATCGTATTCAAAAATAAGAGCTACACTCAACAAAATCGCATTTGAGCCCGTTGCATGCTACCTGAGTAGTTGTTGGCATTCCCAGCCCAAGGCCACCAAGAAGAATTTTTGACCGCAGCCAAGATCACTGTCCAAGTGAGGCAGGGAAACTGGCAAACGAGCAACCCCTAAAACGCCACTTGTTCAAAAGAACACACACTCCTAATTCTAGAGCATCTTAATCTTGCGCGCAGTTTTCTCAAGGATGAGGCGGGATGGAGAGTTTTCGCAGTGACGCCGTCCAAGACTAGAAAGCTGTGGCGGCCAGCTGCTTCACCCCCCTGTTGACTTTCCCACCAACAATTTCCGTTACTTCTTTTTTTTGCTCTTTTGATATGTGGCTCTGTTGCTTTAGCTTTTCTTCGCCTGCGCCAGAGACGCGGATATATTCGTGAACTGTGTACGGTGGCCGGTCTGGATTTGCTGCATGAATTCCTCCTCCCTTGCAGGTTGGTAACTGACGGCCAAGCAGGTGTTAAACAATTGTCTACGGTGTTAGTCCATACATTGAAACGAGGCCTAGATATGTTAGCATTAGGGGTTACCTTGTATCAGGAGATGCCGCCAGGCTTACTGTGTAGCTTGTTCTGCGCAACGATGAAGCATGCACTTCTACTTTGCATTATGCATGGTTTGCTGTAGTTAAGATACTATAGTTTATATATAATTGTAGCATCTACCTTGCCTTTACTGCAATCCACCACAGTCCTCGGCTTAGACAAATAAGACTATCGTCACACACTCTCTCCTTGTAATGGAAGTCCCAGCAAAGAAATGCACGGACCCCATGGGAGGCTTTTAGACAAGCTTTGGAAAGTGGCCGCATACGCTGCATGTTGGAGCACTGGGCTACGGGAGTTATGCATTTCATTCACTCGCACTCTCGCCCTCGTGAATTTTGCATAAAGACGTGTTGAATTTGACACTTCTTAGATATACTTAAAACTGCCGGTGTTGCAGCTTAATACGCTCCTCACAAATCCAGTTAAGCGGCCCCCCTACGCTGCAGACAACCTCCACAGAAGGCATCAGACCTGGGTGTGGCACAAGGTTAACACTCGTAATAGAGGGACCCCCCTCATATTCCCGCATTTTACTATTTTACTAGTTAGCGAAAAGCATTCCTTTGTAGAAAAGGAAAGGTGAGAACTCAGGGAAGACTGAAATGCAGTCTCAGAGGATGCATCCGTAGAAAGCTTCAGTTTTTCTTTGTCAACCGGGGTATCCTACAGCCTCAATAATAAAGCCATCCAAACAAAGACGGGCCTATACAATGCAGTTCTGCTACGTGAAGAAGATACTGTCGACGTTCAAGGTATTCAAGCAATACATTCGGCAAAGCGGTAGACGCGAAAAGGGCATTAAATCTCTGGAACAACGCGCTGATTTGGTGATGGAAGCTGCTCCCTAAAATGCCGATGAGGCTGGCAAGCATTTCAGTGTCGTGCGGTGCTCAGCGTTTTTCTTGCATTAGACAGTCTAGACCCAATTTGTTGTCGGATGTATTCCTGAAGTACCATGAATATAAAACCGTTTCCGTCTAACGAACAAGGATGAGTGCAGCCAACCTTGTCTTGCAATTCACGTCTCATTTCCTTCTGACGCTAAGAACAAAAGGCGTGATCCCTGAAGCAGCGAGGAAACAAGACTGCAGTACCTGAGCAAAAAGCACTTCGAATTCCCACAGAATTCATTTTCCAGGCAGAGTATTGCGTAATCCTGGTATTTCACGCACTTGCAGCATCATTAGCGCGTTCTAGTGCTCTTTGTAGGTCGCCTTCCCCATTGACTAAAGTTGTTTTGTTCCCCCCTAGAACGCCATATGCAATAAGACAAACCGGATGCCAGCGCACCAGGGACTTTGTAGAATATGTCGATCGGGATAGGCTCGCTAGCTTGCCAATCATCTTGAAAATCCAACGGGTGCAGCAATGAGCTGTTAGGGAACGTGAAACCTCGTCATAATGAATTCATCATTAGAAAACAAACCTGCTTGGCAACAAACTTGCAGGGTCAATGGATGTGGTGCTCCGGTTGGCTTTGGTTTCTCTGCACTATAGGAGAGCTTGGACTGCGCAGCCGACTTCAATCTAACATTTCTTACGAGTGGTAGGATAATAAGACAAGCCGTGAGGCTAAGCATAGCCATTATAACCTCCTGCAGAAAACTAGTAATAATAATGTGATATTACCTTCGCTGGTAATCTAAGCTTTCGCCTCTACAGATCTCAGCGGCACCGTCGCTTGAGCCTTGGCAGTCCGTGCATGCAGTAAATACAGCGCGAGGTCTTGGCGAATGCAGCCTCTTCTTGAGACACCTTTCAACGTTTCACGTTTGTGTTCAAGCATTCATACATAACATTATTTTAGGCTGCTGCTAGGGGTTTTCTAGGAGTTTTGCTGAGGAAACACGGAAGATCGCTGTTGGCTCGTCGACATTTACGAGCGGCAACAGGGGTTCCTTTCCTGTCCACGAAGGAGTGCTTCTTCACTCCTTCCCCTGCATGCATAGTAAGTATTACTTTACACGCTTTCGAGATAAATGCAGGTGAGCGGACATGAGGGATCTGAAGGCCGTGCGGAAGATCTGCCGTCGCATCCTTTACAGTCATCCTTATTTTGGGATCAACTGCGAAATGCCGTAGATGAGAATCGTCGTTGGATTTCGGCATCCCTTTACTCCCTCTTCATATTCCTTCTTATCTTTCTAAAGAAGGCTACACCTGATTATAGGGTAGGTTGCGGGAACCTCCGGCGAATTTGCTTAAGCCGAAGGGGAAGACTGCGGTCAGTAGCAGCTTAGGCTGTCTCGCTATTGTACGTACAGATCAATCGAATTAAACGACAGGAGGATATTCCGCAGACTGTATATGAGAGGCGCAAACAACTGATTGGCATTGTCTTCGGCGTCGGGCCACAGGGCAAGTGACGACACGCGCGTGCTGTAGGCTCTCCTGTACAGGCCAGCCTAAATGCATATCAGAGCATACAAGCATATCTAAACATATATATATAAATATACATATTATATTAATACATATTATGTGCATCCATATATATGTATACATGAATGCATATAATATGTATATTCACCGCGCTTCACGTCTATGGACGTTGTGTGTGATCAGGCCACATATATGTAAACCACGTTCCTCTTTTACATATTTTTTTCCCTCTGCTGCCCCTGCAACCCTTATTTCGCTCTCGTCGAGTGCGCGAGTGCATAGCGGTCCGTCTAGACACTGTGGATTTGCTGCTCAACAAACCCGGCCCAGAGAGCCTCTCAGTTGCTGCTGCAGGGTCTATACAGCCCCGAGAGCCCCCACCGGTGACGGGGGCCCCGAGCGTTCCCAATGACTCCAGTGAGAGGCCCCCTCTTTGTATTGAAGCTCTAAGGCGGATCCTCCTAGGGAGGAGGGTATATTTTGTTCCTGTAGAAGCAGATGTTGGTTTCATTCGAGCAGATGTAAGAATCCGTAGTGGGCTTTTCTTTAAAAGGGATTTGGCTGCACTGTTAGTGGCCCAGGGACTGGCAGCGACGAACAAAGAAAGCTTCTCACCTCTTCGCCCTTTTAAAACTTCCTCTTCATTTCACTACTTGCAGTTGCAAATAAACTACAAAAGAGTATGCCGCACAGACGCAGCTTGTAGCAGTAACTTAGCAATGCTTCCTTCCGCGCAGCTCTGTGCATGCCCGCATTTTTGCATGCAAGCATTCATGCATGCTTGACGTTAGGCTATGCTTTGCGTGCATGCAGCTGCAGAGACTGGAGAGGGCTGCAGCAGCGCGGGGTGTTGGAGAGTGGAGACAAACCACAGGCAGCAGTTTGAAGGACGAGCCCTTCGCGTGGAGGCGAGGCCCCTCTGAAGTAGCTAAGAGGGCGCTTGCGTGCATGCGTTCTCTTTGGCGCGCTACGCGTCGCATGTGATTTGGTTTACGCGTATACGCAAAATAAAGTGCATGCAGGCGCACATGCTGCTGCGCCTATCGCAGATGCCGGCTGCTGCGCCGGCAAACTTAGGACAAAAATAGAAGATAAACCCCCCTAGCGTTCACCTGGTTTCATTGCAGATGCGGCTCCGCTACAGGCTGGAGTAACAGATTTCTGTCCCTTATAGAACAACCCCAAAAAAAGCATTAGTTGCGTCTAAGTACAAGGGCAACAATGCTGGGGGCTTTCTTCCAGTCAGATGATGCATGCATTGCTCATCTGAAGAAACGCTCTAGTAAATACACAAGTATAAATATAAATATATGAATATTATTTATGTATATGTCTTCACGGAGGCTAAAAGAGGCGTTTAAATTCCACTGGCATCACGTCTTGCATCAATTCTGTTGCATCTTTCAGCGCCTTAGCGCATTCATCTTGGATCTTCTTCAGCTCGGTCTTAAGCACATTATTGATTTCTTCGAGCCGGTCTTCGAGGGCCCCGGATGCATCAGCTTCTTCGCTTTGCGAGCTCTCCTCTTCCGTCATGGGGGCCCCCCAGGGGCCCTCGACGTTGCTGCTGCATAGCCTCATTATCATAGCTGCTGACCAACTAGCTAGATGGTCAGACTTGCACAAATTTAAGACGCGTTGGAGAGCTGGGGGGGTTCCCATCAGTAGATCCGCAGAGGTGGTAACCTGGTCAGCAAAGAAAACGCAAAGAAGATGCAATGCAAATATACAGGCCGAGTGAAATACACGAAATACCGTTGGGTCTGATCATGGGCACATGCATGCAAAACTCAGAGAGACATACACCATCGCCTGCTTTATAATAATATAATATTAGTAATCTGCACCTCGAACTCTGGAAAGGCTATTATTCACCACAAGAGGCAACGAAATGATGGGGTGGGATAGTGCTTTAAACTATGCAACGCGTAAGTATCAGTCAACAACAAAAACAAAGAACAAAATAACAGTAACAACAAAACAAACTATAAAACCAAAACAACCACAGAAACAACAACAGCAGCAGAAGAGCTTGAACTGCATGCTTGACAAGCTGCAACAGTAAGACGCAAATGCAGCAGCAGCACCAGCAGCTGCATCACCTGCTTCTGAAGCAAAGCTTCGATAGGGGGCAGAAGCGCTGCCGCATGTTGTGCGGCAGGCTGCAGTATTGCCCTGACCTGCTCCGCTGATGCCTGCGACAAGAGCAAAAGGGGATACCTGCTGGCTTGTTATCTTGCGCATGGAGGCCCCAAGGGGACCCCCCTTTGGCAGGGACCCCGCTTTTGAGGGCCCCCCTTCTGGGGGCCCCTCGGTTGTGGCTTCTGCGGTGTCTATACACTACAGAGTGCAAGGGGGCCAGGAGCAAAGTGTTGGCCTATTGTATTATTATTTTATTCTACGGATATTCTGTTATGCTATATTGTATTTCATAACGTTATTATTGTGTCGTAGCATATGATATCCTATACATTAAATAATATTGTATTTTATCATATTATATACTATACTAAGTTGCATTAACTCTACAATCTGGCTCACCAACTCTGGCGGTAGACGCTTGAGCGCTTCTTCTCTTTTCTGCAGCAGAAACTTCTCCAGGGGAAGTTCAGAACCACCTGCATGCATGCAGCTGTTGTCTCCCCAACACTATGTCTCTGTCTTTCTCTCTCTGTCTCTCTCTTCCGTCTTTATCTGTCTCTATCTGCCCCTCTGTGTATGTCTGTGCAAGCATTTATACCAGTGCAAGGGCAATTTTTGTTGTCTCTTTGGGCTACTAGTAGACAGCTGGTGTTGCTGCTAATCATCAACATCTCACCTGCAGCCGTCGCCTCTGCATATTGCCGCTGCAGCTGCTGCAAGAACGCCACTTCCTCCTCATTATTTGCTGCACAACTGAATTCCCAGGCAGCAAAATCATTTAATAACCCGGCGACTGTCTGCTGGTTGCGTTCGAACCCCAGCACCGCATCCTGAACATAAACGCAGCACCAGAGGGAAGTCTTGTAGGCAGTGGCTTGCAACCCTAATTCAAAAATAAATCTGATGCTTCTTTTCTCTCTTCCTCCTCTTCCTCCATCTGAGACCCTCTACCATGTGGCTGCTGCTAGTAACAGTTTGCTGCAACTAGCACCAGCGTGCTGCTGCTAGCAGCAGTGTGCTGCTGCCAGCAGTAGTTTGCTGCTACTCGCAGCAACTCTGTGACCTTCGTGGCTCCTGTTGTATCTGATGGATTAAAAGAAAATCTGTACTAAGACAAGAAGCAGCAACGAAAAGCAGCAGCAAGAAGCAGCAACAAGACGCAACAACAAGAAGCAGCACTTACTCCCGTTAGTTTCAAGTGAGGCCCCACCATATGCTGCGCGGCCTGCGAGCCCCAGCTTGCTGTTGTGGCTCCCGCTGCTTCGCTGGCGAGGCGGTCTGCTGCTGCTGCTGCTGCTGTTGCTGTTGCTGCTGCTGCTGCTGCATCACGAGAAGCTTCGGCCGCGCGGCCCACAGAAGACTCGCGCTGACTCACGCCGTTCGTGTCGCTTAGCAGCAGCAGTAGCTCGGGCACAGAGGGGCCCTCTGACAGCACTCCGGCAGCAGCAGAGGAATCTGCAGACGTGTTTAAGGGGGCCCCCCCTGCTACCTGCTGCCTCTCCCCCGTCTGCTCCTCGGGGACGGGGGGCGCATGCGCCTGTTGCTGTTGCGCATGCGAGGCCGGGTGCAACTCCGCTCCTGCTCCTGCTGCTGTTGCTACTGCTGCATAGCGGCGAAGAAGCCGCACCCGCCTCTCGTCCTCCACCGCTAAGGCCCCGAAGGCTCGCCGCGACAGCACTGCCCGCTGCAGCGCGCTGTGGCAGAGTTGCTGAATTGCTGCAGAATGGGCCCCCACAGCAGCAGCAGAGTCTCCTGCTGCTAGCAGACGAGCAGCACGCAAGGAGACACTCCTCCACAGCTGCTGCTGCTGATGTCTCAGGGCCCTCTGGGCCTCCACTCCCTTCCTTAGCACCTCTGTGGGGCCCCCCGGGAGACAGTGTTCAGCGTCGATGCCAGCAAACGCAAAGAGAGACAGGAGGTCAGGGGGCCCCTCTCCTTCCTCCTCCTCCTCTTTGGGGGACCTCTTACTTAAGGGCCTCTGGGCGTCGTTGCTGGGATGCCTCTGGGGGCCCTTGCTGGGGGACCTCTGGGGGCCCTTGGTGGGGGGCCTCTGGGGGCCCTTGCTGGGGGGCCTCAAGGGGCCCCCTTGGGGGGGGCCCTCAGGCCCCCCTCCCGCTTTCTTAGCTGAGCTTTGGCGCTGCACATCTCCTTGAGGTGCAGCAAGAGAGGCGAGAAAATGCGCTGCTCTTCTTGCTGCTGCAGGCCTCTCTCCAAGACAGCTAGTCATGGCTTTAAAGAGGGACTCTGCTGTCTCCACCCGGGGCCCGTCACTCGCTGAGGGGCCCAGCAGATAAGGAGACAGCTGCTTTAGAGTCTCTCCTACATGGCTTAGGCGCCAATCTGCACCCGGCAGAGGCGCCCACGTCTCTAGCGAATCATACTCCTCTTCATACTGGCCCTCCTCATCGGGCCCTTCGATACGAGTTGCTGCTGCTGTTGCTGTTGCTGTTGCTGCAGCACGTTCTCCCACTGTTTCTGCTGCTGCTGCTCTTGTTGCAGCACCTTCTCCCACTGCTGCTGGTGCTGCAGCACGTTCTCCCGCTGTTGTTGCTGCTGCTGCTCTTTCTCGAGCTGCAGCTGCTGCAGCACGCTCTTCCGCTGCTGCTGCTGCTGCTGCATATTGCCGCTGGCGTGCTGCAGCTGAATGTAGCACCTGCCTGCCCCCAAGGCCCGTCTCCGTAGAGTATCGGCAACGGACTGTCTTTTCCTCTTGCGCGGTTGCTCCCCTCGTTTCTGTCTCTTCATTTCTTGTGTCTCCATCCACTAATTCTGTTGTCTCCTCAAGGCCTCCTTCGTCTTCGGTTTGCTCCCAGCAGCAGCGGCGCGTTTGCTGCTGCGTTTGCTGCAGTGTATGGGGAGGGGCCCCCGGGGGCCTCCCCGACCTCCTTAAAGGCGAGGGGGCCCCTATTAGGGGAGACACTGCAGGGGCTGCGCAGTGCAGCGGCTCATTAGCAAAGCGCGGGGGCCCCTGCTGCTGCAAGGCATTGAGGCTAGCTGGGGGAAACATACCCCCAGAATAAGAGAAAGCAGAAGAAGAAGAAGTGCAGCAATTCAAAGGCAAGAGGGGCTTCCTTCGTTTCCTCGGTGTCTTGCAAACCCAGGAGACACCCGCAACAAGCCCATCCAGCATCAGCTTGTCAGCTGCTGCTGCTGCTGCAGCTGCTGCTGCTAATGAACCCTGCTGCTGCTGCTGCTGCTGCAAATTTGGACAAGACCTAGGGCAGCGTCTCCCTTGCTGCTGCTGCTTCAACGAGCCGTCAGAGGCCATCGTACGCAATTCTGGCTGCAGCAGCCGCAGCTCCAGAAGCGCCGAAACCCTCTGCTGCTGCTGGTGCTGCTGGTGTTGCTGGTGCTGCTGGTGCTGCTGCTGCTGCTGCTGATGCTGCTGAAGCACATTGGCTTTCTCTTTGCCTTTCTTTGCAGAGACAGCTTCAGGGGGGCCCCTCCCCACCAGGGGGGCCCCCGCAGCACATGCTGCCATTGCCTCAAAGGAGACAACTGCGCTGTCTATTAGGGGCCCGTTGTATCTCCTGGGGTCTCCAGAGTTGTAGAGGAGACTGGTGGGGTTAAACAATCCCTTTGCTGCTGTGCTGCTGTTGCTGCTGCACAATGCATGCAGCGCTGGCAAAGGAGACAGAAGACACCGCGGCAGTGGCTCTGCTGACGATAAAAGAGGCCCCTCATCAGGGTCCCAGGGGACAGGAGACAGCTGCACGTCTTCTGTCTTCTCGGCCTTCAAGGGGGACTCCTCTGCTGCATCAGAAGAGACAGCAGCAGCAGCAGAAGGGGTAGCAGCCGCAGTTACAGCAGCAGCCGGAGAGACAGCAGCAGCACCGGAGCAGACTGCACTCTCCAAAGCAGGTAGAGAGACAGAAGCAGGAGACAGACACCTGTCTTCCCCAGGAGACAGCGGCGCCCCCGCTAACAGCCGAGGTAGCTGCTCGCTCTCTAGTTGCTGCAGCGGCGAGGACCCTTGGGACACAGCAGCAGCAGCTACTACTGCAGCAGCCGCAGCAGCAACTGCTGTTGCTGCTGCGCCCTCCTGCTGCTGCTGCTGCTGCTGCGGCGGCGGCGGCGGCGGCGGCGAAGCAGCAAAAGCTTCAGTTGGTGTTGTCTCCATCTCTTCACTCTGCTGTTTTTCCTCTGTCTCCTCTGAGTCTGCTTCCGCGCCTTGCGGTGTTGTGCTTATGTCGCCATCGCTAATAGTGCTGCTGCTGCTTGTGCTGCTTGTGCTGCTGCTGCTGTTGCTGCTGCTGGTGCTGCTGTTGCTGCTGCTGGTGCTGCTGCTGCGTGCCGTGCTGCTGTCAGTGTGGGGAGGGAAGGAGAAGGCCCAGGGCCCTACTTCCCTGCCTCTTACTGCAGCACGCAGCAAGCCTTGGGGGCCCCTTATATTCATCAAATCTGCTGCTGCTTCAGAACCCTTTAAATGGACTTCAGGCCTCAGGATAGATGGCATCGAAGAGAGGCGCATATGCAGCAGCCCTTGCTTCACCAACCGCGAGCTGCAGTAGCTGCTGCTGCAGATCTTGCTGCTGCTGCTGCTGCTGCAGCTGCTGCCGCTGCAGCAGCCGCCCCCAGACGGACCTTGGCAAACTCCCACGGGCTGGGATGCCTGCGCTGCTGCTGCGTTGCAGGCCCTCTGCTGTTGTTGTTGTTGTTGCTGCTGCTGCTGCCTCTGCTGCTGCGCCCTGCACCACAAGGGCGACTGCAGCTGGCCTGAGAAACAAGGGGCCCCTTCTACTCCGCTGCCTAGAGTGCTGCTAGGCCCTGGAGCAGCAGCAGCAGCAGCAGAAGCATCTGCTGCTGCAGCCGGATTACCTTGTTCTCTCATCAACTGCTGCTGCTGGTGCTGCTGCTGCTGGTGCTGCTGCTGCTGGAGCTGCTGCTGCAGCCCCAGGGAGGAGCCGTTGGTGCAGCAGCTCTTGTGACTGATGCGGCAGCACTCTGCTGCTCGTGAGAGGGGAAGTCTCCCTGAATTAGAAGCCGTTAGTTGGCTGGCTGTAGAGTAGTAGCACAGCAGCGGGGCGCTGCCACGCTGGGACCGGGGTCCCCCAGCAGCAGCAGCAGCAGCTGCTGCTGCTGCAGCAACAGCAGCAGCTGCTGCTGCAGCAGGTGTCTGATGGTGGTGGTGTTGCTGTTGCTGCTGCATGCTGTTTCCGCAGCAGTTGCTGCTGCTGGCAGCGATAGCAGCAGCTGCTGTTGCTACGCTGCAGCACCTGCATGCACCCCCACCCCATGAGGAGACACCTGAACCCCTCCCTCCCCCAACTATTAATAAAGCCCCTGCCCCTTGAGTTGAGGAGACTAGTCGATGGAGACAGCGGCACGACGCAGGGACTGCCCCTGTGCAGGTGCTGCAGCAGGAGGCCCCCCCACCTTCGCCCGTAGGCTGCTGCTGTTGCACCTCCTGCTGCTGCTGCTGCTGCTGCTGCTGTAGCAAAGAGCTGCGCCCGTGAACTGGGAAGGAGACAGGGCAATGCGCCAGTCCTGCAGCCGCGCTGTTGCGGCACCTGCAGCTAGACATCTTGCAACTAAGTGAGGGACACACCACAGCAGCGCTCCCTGCTGCTGCTGCTGCTGCTGCTGCTGCGGGAGCTCCAGCCCTGTCCCCCCCATGCCGCCCAGGGGTAAGCTGCAGCACAGCAGACGCCTGCAGCGTGGCAGACATAAACAACCCATTAACTGTGGAGTTAGCTGCGCTCTGTTGCCGCAGCAACTGTTGTTGCTGGTGCTGCTGTTGCTGCTGCTGCTGTTGCTGCTGCTGTGGGGTATCCTGCTGCAGCTGGGCGTGGTCCTGCTGCTGCCCGCAGCTTTGGGGGAACTTCAACGCCGCGCCTACAGACTTGCTGCTGCAGCCATTAGGCTGCCGCATGCTATCTCGAACCTTGAACGAGTGGGGTGCTGCCGGTGAAGGGCAAGCCGCAGCAACAGCTGCTGCTGCTGCTGCTGTTGCTGCAGCATGCTGCTGCTGCTGCTGCTGCATCCAGGGGTTTTTTACGACGCCTGAGGCCATCAACGTCACTGGTATGTCTGCGCTTGTTGCTGCTCTCTTCGGCCAGGGGTGCGAGCTCCTGAATCCCCAGCCGTGCTGCTGCTGCTGCTGCTGCAGCTGCTGCACCATAAAGAGACGGGCTTGAATGGCATGCTGCAGCTCAGGCGGCAGCAGCAGCAGCAGCCTTAATATCAGCACCAGCTGCTCCCGCCGCTGCTCATTTGTTGTTAGAGTGCTGCAGCTAGGGGCGCACTTCCTGCTGTCTCCCCAAGCAGCAACAGCAGCAGCAGCTTCCACTTCTGCCTGTGCTGCTGCAGCAACAGCAGCAGCAGCCTTGGCGACAGCAGCAGCGCGTGTCGCTGCAACAGAGACACCTGCTGCTGCATGCGGTGTAGGACTTCTGCTTTCCGAAGAGACATCTCTTGGGGCTTGCTGCTGCTGCTGCCCTACCTGGGCTGGGGGCCCCTCTCTCGGTAGAAAGAGGCCCTTGCTTGCTGCACCCGGTGTTTGCATACGCTCTTCAAGGAGGAGACCTTGGGGTGTCTGCTCACCTCCTCCTTCGTTGCCTGTTCGTTGCTGAGGCTGATAGCTGCGCGTGGGGGCCGGGAGGCGCTGCGGTGTATCTGCAGGTCCCCCCCCCGCTGTACAGGGAAGGGATACTGCTGCTGCTGCTGCCTGACCGACCACTGTCGTCGCTGCTGCTGTGTCTGCTCCTGTTCCTGCTGCACTTCCCGCTGCACCTGCTGCTGCTCCTGCTGCTGCTGCTGCTGCCGGCGGGAAGCAACTCCCCTGGGCCGTCTTAATGCAGGAGCTGCAGGCCCGCCGCGCAATCACAGGTCCCCTTGAAGAAGCAGCAACTGCAGCAGGCAAGGGCTTTGAAGAGGCCCTGGCTAACAGAGCTCCTCTTCTGCTTCTGCTTCTGCTGCGGCTGCTGCTATTGCTTTTGCTGCAGCCACGAGGACCTGCAAGCGCTGCAGCAGGAAGCGGGAGGCTCTCTGGGCGCTGCGCTCTCTCTATGTTCTCTCCTGAGGGGGAGTTGGCATCTGCTGCTACAGCAGCAGCAGCAGCAGCTGCTGCTGCTGCTGCTGCCGTTGCTGCTGCTGGGAGCCCCCTTCCGCTGGGGCCCCTCGGCCACCAGGATCGAACCCTTCGGTTGTTTTCCAGGGGCCTCCTAAAGAAGCCCCTACAGCCACGCTGCGTGTGCAGGCCCCTGGGGCCTGGTACATTCGTTGTTGCTGGTGTTGCTGCTGCTGCTGTTGTTGCTGCGTTTGGGGGTCTTTGGGGGCCCCCGGGGGGTCCCTCTGGGGGCCCCCGGCCGATTTGCGTAGCGCGTGCTGCGCTGCTATGGTGATGCTTCCGGCCTAGGGGCCCCCATGGCTTTGTAGTGGAGGCAGCAGCAGATATAAAGTGAAGACAACGATATGCAGACGGGGCCCCAACCGAGGGGCCCCGGGGGCCCCCCACCCCTTGCTGCGGCGGCTGCCGAGGCTGCTGCCTCGTGGCGCTCTGAACCATTGCGCTGCTGAGGGCTTTAAAGGGGCCCTGCTGCTGCTTTAAGACAACTTTAAAAGAAGACTGAAGCCCTTTGGGGCCCCTGGGGGCCCCCGGGACCCCGTGACCCCCTGAAGTGCTACGGGTGCTGCTGGGGGCCCCTAGAGGCAGAGCAAACCCTGGAGCCCCCAGGGGCCCCCCAGTAAAGACAGAAGAAGAATGTGGGTGAGGCATGGAAGCACCTGGTTCACCCCACGGCTTGTCCTGCGTCGCGTGCAGCTGCTGCTGCAGCTGCTGTTGCAGCTGCTGCCGCAGCTGCTGCTGCGCGTCTGTGGGGAGGGGACCCACCTGATGCCGGGCCCCACACGCTGGGGAGGGGCCCCCCTGCTGGCAGATGGCGTGCACAAGAGGCAACGGCGCTGCTGTTGCTGCTGCTGCTGCTGCTGCTGCTGGCCGCCTGTCTTCTCTAAGCTGAGCTGGGGAGAGGCCATTGCAGTGGAGGGCCCTGAGGCTTTGGGGGGCAGTGCCCGGCATAAACGGCTGCTGCTGCAGCAGCTGCTGCACGAGCAGCAGCAGCAGCAGCAAGGGCCGTGCGAGGTGGTGGCCCCCGAGAGTGCTGTCGCTGCGTAGTGGAGAGTGGGAGGGGGGCCCCTTGAGTTGGGGGCCCTAAGTATTAAAGGAAAAAGACAGTTTACAGAGGAGGAGCAGCAGGAGACAAGAAGGAGACAGGGAGGAGACAGCAGAGACAGGGCCAACGACGGCCCCCGCGCAGCAGCACCTGGGGCGCATACACATTGCTGCTGCAGCAGAGAAGTTTTATAGAAGCCCCCCAAAAGGTATTTAAGCAGACAATTTATAGACAAAAAATAAGAAGAAACATTATTCAGATGCATCAGCAGCAGCAGATACACCCCAACAACTGCAGCAGCAATGCAGGGCTCCGTCCCGCTCACAGCCCCGAGCTGGAGGAGACAGGCAGCAGCAGCACGAAGGGTTGGTGCTGCTGTTGCTGCTGCTGCTGCTGCTGCTCGTTGTACAATATGCTGCCGTCTTCTTTCTTTTGCTTTTAATTTTCATGTTTCAATCTATAAGAAGGCAAACCCTCACCCTCTTCCTCTCTCCTTCTTAGATGGGGGGCCCCCCGTGGGGCCCCCCACCTAGCTGGGGGGGTGGGGGGTGGGGT